>NC_135715.1:30881486-31181486 GCF_964656455.1 Halichoerus grypus
AGAGAAGAGTGGGGGTCACTTAGGGATGGATGTAATAAGCATCCATCCTCTTCTCATTCTTCTAATGTCTTGTTTCCAGGTTAATATTTATAAATTTCAATTAATAACTTGGTCCAAAACCTCTCTTCTGGCTTCATAGCACTAACTGAATTAAAGGAAGAACATCAGTTAATGTACAAGAACTTTTCAAGGATATCTCCAGTCTACCATCATAGTACCGTCTGGGGTGAAGGAGTGAACTCTTGCTGAATACTGACTATTGCCATACGTGCATGAGCATTTATATCTCTACCTGTGTAGACAGGTGGCCTGGTGTGTGTGTGTGTGTGTGTGTGTAGGACAGAGTGAATAGAAGCAATCAGTGGCCTGTGCCTAGGTCAGATGGTTCTAGTAAAACTAGTTACAGTAGCAGGACTAGGAAAGGAGTGGAAAGAACTACTGTGAGCTAGTGGTGGTTATTATTAGAGTCCATGGGCATGGACCATAGAGGCTAGCCAACTATTGGAAAGATAGTTTGAGTATAAAATGCAAAAGGAAAAGTCTTGCGTAGGTAGTTGTAGTTGTTTGTTCATGGTGCTAAAATAATGCTATCCAGAGAACAGCACTGGGGAGTAAAGAATCCCTTTCCTGCTGTGTTTGAATTTAGACAAATAAAAGAAGGAGCAGCCTACTTTCTCTTTAATGGAGCTTCTATGGCTTCCCTCTTCTTAGGAAAAGCCACCTTTGATGAAATGTTATTGTTTCACTGTCTACAAAGTGATTGGCATCTCCAATACCTACAGTAACTCCAGCAGGTTTCAGTTGTCATAGGCCTATAGTTTCAGAAAGCCTCCACCAATTAGAGAATTTGCACTGTTTCCATGCATAGGATTTGTGAACCAACTTCTGCATCTGCACAAAACAGGAGGAATCACATTTCCTTAAAAAAGAGCTTTATTGATAACACATTGTTACGGGCTGAATTGCATCCCCTAAAAAAGATATGTTGAAATCCTAACCCCCAGTACCTCAGAATATAACCTTATTTAAAAATAGAGTCACTACAGACAGAGATAATTAAGTTAAAATGAGGTCATCAAGTTAAAATGGAGTCTAATCCAATATGACTGATGTCATTATAAAAAAGGGGAATTCAAACACGGAGACGAACATGCATAAGGAAAGACAATATTGAAGAGACAGAAGAAGAGACTATGTGAAGTATAGAAGGAGATAGGAATGATGCATCTATATGCCAAAGATTGCCAGTGGTCCTCCAGAAGCTGGGAGAGAAGCACGGAACAAACTTCCCCTTACAGTTCTCAGAAGGAAGCAACTCTATCAATTTTGATCCTCTAGCATCCAGAACTGAGATAATAAATTTCTGTAATTTTAAGCCACCCAGTTCTTGTTACTTTATTTTGCAGGCAAAGGAAACAAATATACACATTAATATATTCTTTTACTTTATTTTTTAAAAGATTTTATTTTTAAGTAATCTCTACATGCAATGTGGGGCTTGAACTCACAACCCTGAGATCAAGAGTCATATGCTCTAATGACTGAGCCCACCAGGTGTCCCTAATATATCATTTTAATTACTAGTTTCTAATATACAAGAGAAAAGAACTAGACTTGTAGTAAATATTCCAAATCCTATTTTTATTTCAAACAGAAGCAATTGCTTTTAGTCTCTCAGAGAAAATATCTTTATGTTTGAGTAAATACCTTTAAGCTTCTACAAGTAATATTCTTAATATGACTCATCACCAAGATCTTCTAGAAGTTACAATCTCTCTCCAACTTCCATCTCAGCTTGCACCATCATACATTAACTCCTTAATTGGGTTCGTAGCCTATATGGATGAATAATCTTGCTTGCAACAGATCCCAATGCAGCAAGCATATCAATAGCCAATTCAGAAACTGTGAGTTTGATATCCTTCTTATTTTTTTAATTTTCTGTGGAGATGAAGGACAAACACAAGTAAATCTTGCCTCATTTTAATCTGTGACTTCTCCTTTTCACCATTAGGTATTTCCAGTTAGACTCTGATGGAAAGTCACTAATTATGACTTCTATCAAAACTGGAAGCAATTTTGCCAACTAGTAACCAAATGGAATTCCTACTGAAAGAAATGTTTTTGTTTGTTGCTTAAACATGTAGTCTATGTTGAGGAAAATGTGAAATTTCCGCTCTTACAGAGTTTACTCATTCTTTTCCCTTGAGAGTAATAAGGGTATTACCAAAAGTATTGTCTGAATGTTTCAGATCAGAAGATAAGAAAGCAAATTCTCCTTTCTGAATGGCTTAATTTTGATTGTAAGTCTTACTATTGTTTCTCTTTTCCAGGACTAGGAAGAGGAAGAAATTTATTTCCGTCTTAATTCAATCACAAGAGCATCTTTGTTGAACCAACCAGAGCCAGTTACTGTTGTGTGGGTAGTATGTGTGGCAGTTGAGTGAAACTGAAGACATTTGACACATTGTGAAGAAGTTTATTCAATCTCTTGCCAACCACTAAGAGTAACTAATTGCCAGGGAGAGTTTTTTCCACAAATCTGAGATCTCAGAGCACTCTCTTTGCAAGAAATCTTGGCTTCAGTGAAAGTGCATCTGAGCCCAGATTTTTTCATTTTCTGTGGATGTTGTCTCCATGTCTCTACCTTTCATGCATATTTGATCACTCTTTCCATCTGGTAAAAAAGGAGTTTCTTTTTTCTTTAGAAATGAAATTTCTATTTCTTTCTGGCAAACACTGCCAAAATTTTTTTTTTAACTTGAGTATAGTTGACACATAAGGTTACCTTACTTTCAGGTGTAAAACTTAGTGATTTGACAAGTTTATCATTATGCTATATTCACCACAAATACAGCTACCATCTGTCCCATTACATCATTATTATAATACCATTGACTGTATTTCATATGCTCTGCTATTATTTTACTTTATATATTTTAATTTAATTATATATAGTGTTATATTAGTTTCAGGTGTAAAATACAGTGATTCAACAATTCTATACATTACTCAGTGTTCATCATGATAAGTGTACTCTTAATCCCCATCATCTATTTCACCCATCCCCCCACCCACCTCCCATCTGGTAACTATCAGTTTGTTCTCTGTAGTTAAGAGTCTGTTTTGTTTTGTTTTTTGTTGTTGTTGTTTTTTCTGGTTTGTCTCTTTTTCCCTTTGTTCCTTTGTGGTTTTTTTTTTTTCTTAAATTCCACATATGAGTGAAATCATAGGGTATTTGTCTTTCTCTGACTGACTTATTTCACTTAGCATTATGCCCTCTAGATCCACCCGGGTTGTTGCAGATGGCAAGATGTAATTCTTTTTATGGCTGAATAATATTCCATTATATATATATATATATAGCTTCCTTACTCACTCATCTATTGATGGACACTTGGGCTGCTTCCATATCTTGGCTATAAACATAGAGGTGAATATATCTTTCCAATTACTGTTTTCATATTCTTTGGATAAATACCCAGTAGAATTATGAGTAATTCATATGGTATTTGGTATGAGTATTCATACGGTATTATGAGTAATTCATATGGTAATTCTATTTTTAATGTACTGAGGAACCTGAACACTGTCTTCCACAGTGGCTGCACCAGTTTGCATTCCCACCAACAGGGCACAAAATTTCCATTTTCTCCACTTCCTCACCAACACTTGTTTCTTTTGTTTTTCATTTTAGCCATTCTGACAGGTGTGAGATGATATCTCATTGTGGTTTTGATTTGCATTTCCCTGATGATGAGTGATGTTGGACTTTTTTTCATGTGTCTCTCGGCCATCTGGATGTCTTCTTTGGAGAAATATCTATTCATGTCTTCTGCCCATTTTTAATTGGATCATTTATTTTTAGGTGTTCAGTTGTATTTTGGATACTAACCCTTTATTAAACACGTTATTTGCAAATATCTTCTTCTATTCAATAAGTTGTCTTTTAGTTTTTGTTTTTTTTTTTATTTTTAAAGATTTTTATTTATTCATTTGCGAGAGAGACGGAGAGAGAACAAGCAGAGGGAGAGGCAGAGGGAGAGGGAGAAGCAGACTCCCCGCTGAGCAAGGAGCCCGATGCGGGACTCGATCCCAGGACCCTGGGATCATGACCTGAGCCGAAGGCAGACGCTTAACCATCTGAGCCACCCAGGCGCCCAGTTGTCTTTTAGTTTTGTTGATTGTTTTCCTTTGCTGTGCAAAAGCTTTTTATTTTGATGTAGTCCCAATAGTTAATTTTTGCTTCTGTTTCCCTTGTCTTAGGAGACAAATCTAGAAAGAGGTTGCTACAGCCGATGTCAAAGAAGTTACTGCCTATGTTCTCTTCTAGGATTTTTATGGTTTCAGGTCTCACATTTAGATCTTTCTTCCATTTTGAATTTATTTTTATGTATGGAGTTAAAAAGTAGTCCAATTTCATTCTTTTGCATGTAGCTGTTCATTTTTCCCAGCACCTTTTATTGAAAAGACTATTTTCGTCCATTTTGAGTTTATCTTTGTGTATGGTGTTAGAGAATGGTCGAGTTTCATTCTTCTGCATGTGGCTGTACAATTTTCCCAGCACCATTTACTGAAGAGACTGTCTTTTTTCCATTGCATGTTTTTTCCTGCTTTGTCGAAGATTATTTGACCATAAAGTTGAGGGTCCATATATGGGTTCTCTATTCTGTTTCATTGGTCTATATGTCTGTTTTTGTGCCAGTACCATGCCGTCTTAGTGATCACTGCTTTGTAATACAGCTTGAAATCGGCAACGTGATGTCCCCAGCTTTGTTTTTCTTTTTCAACATTTCCTTGGCGATTCGGGGTCTTTTCTGATTCCATACAAATTTTAGGATTGTTTGTTCCACACTTTGAAAAATGTCACTGGACATTGAGGTCTTCAACATGAATGGCCTAAATGCTCCCATAAAATGGCACAGGGTTGCAGATTGGATAAAAAGACAGGACCCATCCATATGCTGTCTACAAGAGACTCATTTTGAACCTAAAGATCCATCCAGACTGAAAGTGAAGGGATGGAGATCCATCTTCCATGCCAACGGACCTCAAAAGAAAGCTGGGGTAGCAATTCTTAGACAAATTAGAGTTTAAACTAAAGTCTGTAGTTAGAGACACAGAAGGACACTATATCATTCTTAAAGGGTCTATCCAACAAGAAGAGCTAACAATTGTAAATATCTATGCCCCCAACATGGGAGCAGCCATCTACATAAGCCAACTGTTAACCAAAATAAACATTCCTATTGATAACAATAGGTTATTTGTAGGAGACCTCAATACTCCACTCTCAGCAATGGATAGATCATCTGAGCAGAAAATCAACAAGGAAACAAGAGCTTTGAATGATACACTGGACCAGATGGACCTCATAGATATATACAGAACATCCCACCTTAAAACAACAGAATACTCATTCTTCTCAAGCGCACATGGAACTTTCTGCAGAATAGACCACATACTGGGTTACAAATCAGGTCTCAACCGATACCAAAAGATTGAGATTATTCCCTGCATATTCTCACACCACAATGCTTTAAAACTAGAACTCAATCACAAGAAAAAATTTGGCAGAAATTCAAACACTTGGAAGCTAAAGACCAATCTGCTCAAGCATGTTTGGGTCAATGAGGAAATCCAAGAAGAACTTAAACAATTCATGGAAATCAATGAGAATGAAAACACATCAGTCCAAAACCTATGGGATACTGCAAAGGGGGTCCTAAGGGGGAAATACATAGCCATCCAAGCCTCACTCAAAAAAATAGAAAAATCCTAAATTCACCAACTAACTCTACACCTTAAAGAACTAGAGAAAAAGCAACAAACGATGCCTAAGCCACGTATTAGAATAGAAATAATTAAGATTAGAGCAGAGATCAATGAATTAGAAACCAGAAACACAGATCAGATCAACGAAACTAGAGCATTTTGATTACTACAGCCTTGTATTATACCTTGAAATCTGGAACTGTGATACTTCTAGCTTTGTTCTTTCTCAGAATTACTTTGGCTATTCAGGGTCTTCTGTGGTTCCATAAAAATTTTAGGATTATTTGTTCTAGTTCAGTGAAAACTGTTGGTATTTTGATAAGGATTGGATTAAATCTGTAGATTGTTTTGAGGAATGTGGACATTTTGACAATATTTGTTCTTCCAATTCATGAGCATGGAATACCTTTACATTTGTTTGTGTCATGTTCAGTTTCTTTCATCAGTGTTTTATAATTTTCAGAGTACAAATATTTCACCTCCTTAGTTAAGTTTATTCCTAGGCATTTTATTATTTTTGGTGCAATTGTAAATAGTACTAGTTTTTTATTTCTCTTTCTGTGACTTTGTTGTTAGTATACAGAAACACTATCAATTTCTGGGAAATAATAATTTTTTATCCTGCCACTTTACTGAATTCATTTATTACTTCTAATAGTTTTTTAATGGAGTCTTTAGGATTTTCTATGTATAGTATTGTGTCATCTGCAAATAGTGACAATTTAGCTTCTTCTTTACCAATGTGGATGCCTCTTACTTCTTTTTCTTGTCTGATTGCTGTGCCTAGGACCTATAGTATTATGTTGAATAAAAGTGGTGAGAGTAGACATCTTGATCTTAGAGGGAAAGCTCTCAGTTTTTCACAATTAAGGATGATGTTAGCTATGGGTTTTTCATGTATGGCCTTTGTGATGTTAAGGTATGTCCCATCTAACCCCATTTTGTTGAGAATTTTTATCATGAATGGATACTGAGTTTTTTTAAAATGTTTTTTCTACCTCTATTGAGATGATTATATGACTTGTATCCTGTGATTTGTTGATGTGGTATATGATGACTGAACCGAACCACTCCTGCATCTCTGGAATAAATCCCACCTGATTGTGGAGAATGATATTTTTAAAGTATTGTTGTATGTAGTTTGCTAATATTTTGTTGAGGACTTTTGCATCTATGTTCATCAGGGATATTGGCCTGTAGTTTTCCTTTTTTGTGGTATCTTTTCTGGTTTTGATAATGCTGGCCTTACAGAATGTATTTGAAAGCTTTCCTTCCTCTTCTATTTTTTGGAATAGTTTGTAGAGAATAGGTATTAACTCTTCTTTAAATGTCTGGTAGAATTCACTTGTGAATCCATCTGATCCTGGACTTTTATTTTTGGTAGTTTTTTAATTTTTGAATTAATTTTGTTACTTGTAATTGATCTGTTCAGATTTTCTATTTCTTCCTGCTTCCATTTTGGAAAATTGTGTTTCTAATACTTTACCCATTTCTTCTAGGTTGTACAGTGTGTTGGCATATAATCAAAATTCTTTACTTCACATCATTTTCTAGACATACTAACTTGGCTCTAGCCTAAGTGAAGTTCTCCAGAGAGAAAAACATGAATGATCAAATAATGAAAAGGAGGTAGTCTACATTTAAACATGTTTTAGATCAAATCTATAGGCTAAGAAAAATGAATAATAGTTCATTTGTAAGTTGAATTACTACATTTGCAAGATTTTTTAAATCCCAAAGTTGTTGTTTTTGATCTGATAAAAATATGGAAATAAAGGAAAATATAATACACAAATTTCTGTTCTTTTTCAGAAAACAAGTTGTTTCTCCAATATTTCTAAAGTTTCCTAATCCACAAGGCACAACCATAAGCAAATGCAAATCAATGTATCTGAGAGCTAGAGGAATTTATACAAATTAAGAAGTAGTAAGAAGAGGCCACAGCCAAAGTATGGTCTCAGATACCAACACAGGAATGAAGTGACTGCACATTTCAATCAATCCACTAAAATTAATGAGGCAATGCTATACACATTTGCAACATAAGAGGTACAAAAGATGTGGTCATTATCCTGAGGGCTCCCATATCAACTTGATATTGAAGTACTGACCTCTCTCTCCTAGGTTAGTCAAGTTTTTAGGACTGTCAGACATCTGGAAGAGGAAAGGTTCTATTGTTCTTCAAAGGAAGAGAAACACTGTGGTGGGAGGGGGTAAGTCTCTAAGATTTTACCAACACGAGTAGTAGTATAAAAATTAATACCCTGAGGTGGCCTATAGTTCCTAAGTACATTTCCAAGTACCTACATTCTCATGAGAAAGAACATACCATAAAAGCCAGTAGCCAACTGTGCTGAATAATAGAGAAATAAGCAAAAGACACTTGAGAAATATTGCTAAAAGCTTTTAATCCCTGGTCAGTTTGGAGATTTAAGAAGAAAGACATAGATGACAAATGAATCTTAAGAATCAAATGGTCATGTATGGTGATTAACATAACATAATAATTAAAAAAAAGAGAGAAACAAAAAAGAATCAAATGATCTCTGCTATTCAACATAGTCCTAGAAGTACTAGCCACAGCAATCACACAACAAAAAGAACTAAAAGGCATCCAAATCAGCAAAGAAAAAGTCAAACTCTCACTCTTTGCAGATGATATGATACTTTATGTAGAAAACCCAAAAGACTCCACCCTAAAACTGCTAGAACTCATAGAGGAATTCAGTAAAGTGGCAGGATATAAAATCAATGCACAGAAATAAGTGGCATTCCTATACATCAACAACAAGACAGAAGAAAGAAATTAAGGAGTCGATCCCATTTACAATTGCACCCAAAACCGTAAGATACCTAGGAATAAATCTAACCAAAGAGGCAAAGAATCTGTACTCAGAAAACTATAGAATACTCATGAAAGAAATTGAGGATGACACAAAGAAATGGAAAAACGTTCCATGCTCATGGATTGGAAGAACAAATATTGTGAAAATGTCAATGCTACCCAGAGCAATCTACACATTTAATGCAATCCCTAACAAAATACCATCAGCTTTTTTCAAAGAAATGGAGCAAATAATCCTAAAACTTGTATGGAACCAGAAAAGACCCCGAATAGCCAGAGGAATGTTAAAAAAGGAAAGCAAAGCTGGGGGCATCACAATTCCGGACTTCAAGCTCTATTACAAAGCTGTAATCATGAAGACAGTATGGTACTGGCATAAAAACAGACACATAGATCAATGGAACAGAATACAGAGCCCAGAAATGGACCCTTAACTCTATTGTCAACTAATCTTTGACAAAGCAGGAAAGAATGTCCAATGGTGTTGGGAAATTGGACAGCCACATGCAGAAGAATGAAACTGGACCATTTCCTTACACCACACACAAAAACAGACTCAAAATGGTTGAAAGACCTAAATGTGAGACAGGAGTCCATCAAAATCCTAAAGGAGAACACAGGCAGCAACCTCTTCGACCTCAGCCGCAGCAACTTCTTCCTAGAAACATCGCCAAAGGCAAGGGAAGCAAGGGCAAAAATGAACTATTGGGACTTCATCAAGATAAAAAGCTTTTGCACAGCAAAGGAAACAGTCAACAAAACCAAAAGACAACCGACGGAATGGGAGAAGATATTTCCAAATGACATATCAGATAAAGGGCTAGTATCCAAAATCTATAAAGAACTTATCAAACTCAACACCCAAAGAACAAATAATCCAATCAAGAAATGGGCAGAAGACATGAACAGACAATTTTCCAAAGAAGACAACCAAATGGCCAACAGACACATGAAAAAGTGCTCAACATCACTCAACATCAGGGAAATCCAAATCAAAACCTCAATGAGATACCACCTCCCACCAGTCAGAATGGCTAAAATTAACAAGTCAGGAAACGACAGATGTTGGTGAGGATGCAGAGAAAGGGGAACCCTCTTACACTGTTGTTGGGAATGCAAGCTGGTGCAGCCACTCTGGAAAACAGTATGGAGGTTCCTCAAAAAGTTGAAAATAGAGTTACCCTACGACCCGCAATTGCACTACTGGGTATTTATCCCAAAGATACAAATGTAGTGATCCGAAGGGGTATGAGCACCCCAATGTTTATAGCAGCAATGTCCACAATAGCCAAACTATGGAAAGAGCCAAGATGTCCATCAACAGATGAACGGATAAAGAAGATGTGGTGTGTATATATATATATACAATGGAATATTATGCAACCATAAAAAAAAAACCCGAAATCTTGCCATTTGCAACAACGTGGATGGAACTAGAGGGTATTATGCTAAGTGAAATAAGTCAATCAGAGAAAGACAAGTATCATATGATCTCACTGATATGAGGAATTCTTAATCTCAGGAAACAAACTGAGGATTGCTGGAGTGGTGGGGGTGGGAGGGATTGTGTGGCTGGGTGATGGACACTGGGGAGGGTATGTGCTATGGTGAGTGCTGGGAATTGTGAAAGACTGATGAATCACAGACCTGTACCTCTGAAACAAATAATACATTATATGTTAAAAAAAGAGAGAGAGGGAGAGAGAAGATAGTAGGAAGGGAAAAATCAAGGGGGGGAAATCGGAGGGGGCGACAAACCATGAGAGACTATGGACTCTGAGAAACAAACTGAGGGTTTTAGAGGGGAAGGGGGTGGAGGGATGGGTTAGCCCAGTGATTGGTATTAAGGAGGGCATGTATTGAATGGAGCACTGGTGTTATACGCAAACAATGAATCATGGAACACTACATCAAAAACTAATGATGTAATGTATGTTGACTAACATAACATAATAAAATAAAATAAAATAAGAATCAAATGGTCTTACTTCTCCAAAGAAGACATACAAAAGGTTAAGAGACATATTAAAAAAATGTTCAACATCACTAGCCATCAGGGAAATATAAATCAAAACCACAATGAGATACCAGTTTATACCAGTTACAATGGCAAAAATTAACAAGACAGGAAACAAGTATTGGCAAGGATGTGGAGAAAGGGGAACCCTCTTACACTGTTGATGGGAATGCAAGCTGTTACAGCCACTCTGGAAAACAGTATGGAGGTTCCTCAAGACATTAAAAAATAGAGCTACCCTACGACCCAGCAATTGTACTACTAGGTATTTACCCCAAAGATACAGATGTAGTGAAAAGAAGAGGCACATGCACCCCAATGTTCATAGCAGCAATGTCCATAATAGCCAAACTGTGGAAGGAGCCGAGATGTCCTTCAACAGATGAATGGATAAAGAAGATGTGGTCCATATATACAATGGAATATTACTCAGCCATCAGAAAGGATGAATACTTACCATTTGCATCAACATGGATGGAACTGGAGGGGATTATGCTAAGTGAAATAAGTCAAGCAGAGAAAGACAATTATCATATGGTTTCACTCATGTGCAACATAAGGAATAGCGTGGAGGACCACAGGGAAGGGAGGGGAAACTGAATGGGAAGAAATCAGACAGGGAGACAAACCATGAGGCACTCTGGACTCTGGGAACCAAACTGAGGGTTACAGAAGCAAGGGGGTGGGGGGATGGGGTAACCAGGTGATGGGTATTAAGGAGGGCATGTGTGGTGATGAGCACTGGGTCTTATACACAACTAATGAATCATTGAACACTACATCAAAAACTAATGATGTACTATATGCTGGCTAATTGAACATAATAATAAATAAAAAAAGATTTAAAAAAAACGAATCAAATGGTCTTGTATTCCAATCCTAGCTCCATCATTTATAAACTATATGACCTCAGGAAAAGTGTCCCTATCTTCTGTTTGCACCTCAGTTCTGTCACCTATAATAACTGGAAAATATTGTGCTCATTTCAGCAGCAGATGTACTAAAATTGGAACAACCCAGAAAAGACTAGCAAGGTCCCTGCATAAGGATGACACATAAATTGATGAAGCATTCCATATTTTTAAAAAAGTGGAAAATATCACTATCTACTTCATAAGGTATGATGTTTAAATGAGATAACATCTCTTTTAACAATACTTAATTTAGAATTTGGCTCACAGTAAGCATTAGATAAATGTTAGCTTTTATGTACTAGCAAAACACTAACAAATATATATGATATATATTATCGTGCACATGATAATACATATAACATGCATACAGAACATATGATTTAAATATATGTGTATATATAATTCACTTCTATAATTGAATAGTTAATTTACAAAAGACAGATCGCCTAGACAAGATGATTCTTTAATCCAGGCAAGCAAATCCCTATTGAGAAGAGTCAATCCATAGGGAATATAGTCAATAATAGTATAACTTTGTAAGGAGACACATGTTAACTACACTTTTTGTGGTGAGCATTTTGTAATGTATATAAATGTTGAATCACTATGTGATTCACCTGAAACTAATATATACCTGAAACTAATATTATATTGTATGTCAATTGTACTTCAATTAAAAAAAAAATCAATCCGGGGTGCCTGAGTAGTTTAGTCGGTTAAGTGTCCAACTCTTTATTTTGGTTCAGGTTGTGATCTCAGGGTTGTGAGATCAAGTCAGGCTCTGTGCTGGGCATGGAGCCCGCTTAAGATTCCCTCTCTCCCCCTCCCTTTGTCCCTCCCCTCCCTCTCTAGAAAAAAAAATCAATCCTATCATGTTTTGTCAAAGGAACAGATAAAATCCTGGGCTTGTTTGAGTCAGACAGAACTAAGTTAGAACCCTGACTCAAGCACTTAATATATATATGACTTTGGGTATAATGCTTATTCTCCCTGTGTCCACAGGGAAAATGAGGATAGTAAAAAAGTATTTCTCTCATAACATACACATTGTTAAAGAGATAATATATACACAGTGCTTAACCCAGAGCTTGGCATTTATCTAAAACTCAATATTAGTTACTATTAGCTGTTATTAGTTTAAAAAGTTCTGTGTGTACCAGTTTCTTAGGTTGGTGACATAGATGTTTCTTTAGCTGCCCTTCTCTTAGCTGAGAAGATCCATAATCCATATACATATGTGGAATTGATGGGCTGTAGTCAACTAAAACACATTAGCAATGTCTAGGGACCAAGGGAAGAAAGTACGTTATTTTCAAAATGTTCTGGTGAGATGTTTTATAAGTGAGACAAAAGGATATAGGTTGTTGTATAACACATGTCAGCATTTTCTATCCCTTTGTAACAGAGTAACCAATAAGACAAGTGTCTCTTTCAAAAGCAGCAATTACTGAGCAGGTACTTTGTAAGTGTAGCTAAGTGTAATGCTAGACACTGGAGACAAAAAGATTAAGAAACATACCACCTGTTCCCTTACGGAGTTATAATCTAATAAGGATGGTAGGCACTTAAAAAAATATCACACAACTAAATATACAATTATAAATTATGTAGGAGTTGTAAAGAAAAAGTAAAATTTGCAACTGGGGAGCAGGTAGCATGACCAATCTTCCCAGTTTGCTTGGGGCTATCCTGGTTTTAGCACTGGAAATCTCACTTCCTAAGAAACAACTCGGTTCTGGCAAACCGGGAGAGTTACTTACCCCAGAAGTAGAATGGGGAGTCCTGATAGAGTAGAGGTCAGAGAAAGCCTCTCTGAGAAGGTGACTTTTATGCTGGGACCTAAATAAAGAGCAGGAGTTAGCAACGTCAGAATCAAAGCAAGAGCATTCCTGGTGATTGAGCAGATGTACAAAGCCTGAGATGGGGAAGAACTCCATGAAAGAGGACCAGAAAGGAAAGTGAGCCTTGAGATGAGGCTGGAAAGGCTGGTAGATCATGCTGAGCCTTGTAATGATGTTGGGGGATGGAAGAGAGGCGGATTTTACCTGGACAGCCACAGAAAGATGCTGAAGAGCTTTGGGCAGAGGAGCAACCAAGTTCAAAAATCCTATACAGGCTACTTCCTATTTCAAGATAATTACTCTGACTACTATAGGGAAAAATGGTCAGAGGTGGAAAATGGATACGGTGAATAGTAGGTGGATTCGAGGGAGATTTTGATATGCTAAGACTATTGGTTTTTCATCTCGTGAAGGCAGAGCACCTTAATAGTGGTACTCAAAATGTGGTCACAGCACCCACAGCATCAGCTGGGAATTTGTTAGAAATGCAGTTTCTTGAGCCCACGTATGAACCTGCTGAATCACAAACTCTGGGGGTAGGCAGCAATCTATGTTTCAACATGCCCTCCAGGTTATTCTGATGCACCACTAAAGTTTGAGAACCACTGCTTTAAAAAAACAAAATTGCTTCCAAAGCAAAACCTAAAAAGACATGGAAATATAGTAATAGTATTATTCTACTTCAGAGTCAAGATTCTGGAAAATAAAGAGTAGATATAGAAAGAGAACACAGGCCTGCATTGTTTGCATTGATAAACACAGCTGAGGGTTTTCAGATTCCATACTATATCACCAACAATGTACTCATGATAGGATAATTAGCAGCTAGATGGAAAAGTATTTAAACTATAGTTTGAAAGGCAAAGATAAAAATAACAGGTGTAAAATTTCTCAGTAATTACTAGGTAAAATAATGATTGTTACATGAAAAGAAAAACCATAAAACAGTTTCCAGAACTATGCAAGCCTAAAATTCCTTCTAGTCCTGCATTTCTGTAATTCCATGAACAGAAAGAGAATTTAAAAAAAAATTTTTTTAGTATAGTTGACACACAATGTTACACTACTTCCAGGTGTACAACATAGTGATTCAACATCTCTATATGTTATACTATGCTCATGGCAACTGTAGCTACCATCTGTCACCACACAATGCCATTCCAGTATCATTGACTTTATTCCCTATGCAGAAAGAGAATTTTAATTGGTAGTTAACTCTTTAGAATTTAGACCCAGAAGATTATATCTGAATATTCAAAATCCCAGGCTAAAATTTCTCTCTCAATTTTAATTCAAGGAAGTTCACATGAACAGAGAGATATTACTGAAACTTGATGGGCTGAGACTCATGATGTGCAACAGTGAAAGAGGCATAGTTTACCAAAAAGAAACATGTAATAGAAAATGGAAGGTGCCATGCACTGTGTGGGGATTCAAAGCTGAGAGCAGACACATGGTAGAAAAAATGTGTATGTCAGAAAGTAAACCAAATGTGAGCCTGACAATGAAAGAATACTAGAAACTTCTAGACCAGAGAGAGAACATAAATGACACTTTCCTTAAATAAATAAAATGGTTGGGAGAGAGTCAAGCTGTGAGACGAGAACTCCAATTATCCTTACAACTCTTAGAGGACTTAACTCATCAGAAGAGTAGAAAATAGGTTTTCTTGCCTTAACACCAATTTTGTTCTTCAGATGGGAAAAGAAACAACTTGGGAATCTATTACTCTGAGTCTAATTTTGACCACCAAAGAAGTTATTTGTTATGTAAATATATTCAAAATTTGGGGAGAAGCCATTTTGCTTCAGGGATTGTAATAACAAAGGAATAGAAATATTCAGATCATACTCTTTGAAAGAGTATTAACTTTTGGATGTGAACCTTTATGCCATGTCATTTATTACTCTTGGAAGGCTCTTATAATAATAAAATGTCAGGAGTGCCTGGGTGGCTCAGTCGGTTAAACACTGGACTCTATATTTTAGCTCAGGTCATGATCTCAGGGTCTGGGATCGAGCCCTGCATCTGGTTCCTCACTTAGCAAGGAGTCTGCTTGAGATTCACTCTCCCTCTTCCTCCTCCTCTCCCCCTACTCATGCTCGCTCTCTCTCTCCCTCTAAAATAAATAAATAAATAAATCTTTTTTAAAAAATAAAATGTCATCTAAGTCAACTACTTTATTCTGGTGATGAAGCTGTTTCTTCATCCAGATAAGATATATATCTGATTGAATGATCAAGTACTTTCTATCTAACTGAACTCTAACTGGGTGATGAATGAAGACAGCTTTAAATGTTGACCTCCAAATATCTGTTAGCCAAAGGCTTTACTGAAAATGATGGTTCTCAAACTTTAAGATACATTAGAGCAACTGAAAGACTTTTTAAAACACAGGGTTCTGTGCTCCATCTCCAGGGTTTTTGTTTTAGTAGGTCTAGTGTGGGGGCTGAAAATTTGCATCTCCAACTAGTTCCCAGATGCTGATGCTACCAGTCCTCTGACCATTTTGAGAACCTCATAGCTAACGAAAGAAACAGTATCATGTGGAAGCCTCTGTAACCAAACTTTTCCCACAGAGCAGGTAAAATCAGTGGCTCAATTCTCCTCTTGCTACCTGGAAATGAGCCACTCCCCAGTTTCTCAAACCTGTCTACACAATAGGAACCCTCCCTAGGAAGTTTTAAATGTTTTTAAATGAAACCTTAAAGCCAGAGTGAGAGTGAAATATTTTATTCACTTAATTTTTAAAAATTTTATTATTGTAAGAACAACTAACATGAGACTTACCCTCTCAACAAATTTTTAAGTGTATCGCACAGTATTGTTGACTCTAGGTACAATGTTGTATAGCAGATCTCTAGAATTTGTTCATCTGGTTTAACTGAAATTTTATGCCCATTGATTAGTAACTGCCCCCCTCCCCTCAGCCTCTGGCAACCACCATGTCACGCTTTGATTCTATGAATTTGACTGTATTAGATACCTCATATAAGTAGAATCCTGCAGTGTTTGTCTTTCTGTGACTGACTTATTTCACTTAGCATACTGTGCTCAAGGTTCATCCATGTTATTGCATATTGAAGAATTTTCTTCTTTTTTTTTAAGGCTGAATGAAATTCCATTGAATATATTACCTTTTCTTTATCCATCCATCGATGGGCATTTAGGTTGTTTCACATTGTGGCTATTATAAATAATGCTATGATGAACATGAGAGAGCTAGTGTGTCTTCAGGATCCTGATTTCAATTCTTTTGGATAAATACCCAGAAGTGGGATTGCTGGATCATATGATAATTCTATTTTTAATCTTTTGAGGAACTTCCATACTGTTTTCCATAGTGACTTCACCATTTACATTCCCACCAACAGTGTTCGAGGGTCCTAATTTCCCCACATTTGCATTAACACTTGTTGTCTTTTGTTTTTTAAAGTCATTTTTAAAATTTGAGCTTTTAAAATCTCCACAAATATTTATTAAAACAATGTTAAATAACTCTTAAATCAAGCTCTCCACCTTTTAAAAATTTTTATTAAAGAAATAAATAAAATCATGTATTCAGCCTCCTACTCCAGGGCAATAGGTATAATGATGACGGTTTAATAATGAAGAGTCAAGTGATAGTGGGCACCTTCAAAAAACCAGTGTCACAAGAAGGCAAAGTAATTCAAATGGCTGCTCAGAACACAATCACAATTTTCATTTTAAATTTTCAGTACAAAATAAAAAAAATGCTCTGCAGGATTTCTTTTTCATTTACAAAGACTACTATTTAAGGAGGAAAGCAAAATAGCAATTAAAAACTGTTTAACAAATACGGGCAAATGACAGTACAAAATGTTAATAACCAAAAGCACTGAAACAAGTGGATTTGGATTCACAAAGTGGCCTTTAAATGATTGGAAAATACAAGTGCTCTTGTCTACTATTTTGAAGTGCTTTTGTGTAAGTCAGGAATTGCAACAAGAGAATTGTTCTTGGCTTCATAAATACTTCCTATGAACTTTTGAAATCCAATCTGTATCTTTGTGTACACAATTACCACAGGGTAATAACTGCAGATGGTATGTGAACTCTAAATCTCCAGCCTCCTGGGATTTTTCATTCCTAATTTCTGTTACCATAAGCTTTTTTATCAATATACTACATAAACGGATTCCATTTATAGATATTTTTAGAGCAAAGGAAAAGATTCTATATAATCTCTACTGTCATAATATTTTTGGTTTGCTTATCTAATAGAGAAATGTTGTGTATAGTCATGTATCTAAAACTTTATTTTGGTGAGTTGATTTAAAGAATAAAAAAAGAATGACATGATTCTTCTGAAAGTCTCCATTTTCCTGCTTTGGGACAGTATCCCAATAACCATAATATAGAGAGGGATTAGGTATTCTCTTGAATTTCACCCATGACACTTATGAGAGGATTTCCTAATCACCCCCCAGATCAGGGGCTTTCCCAGGAGGCAAATAATGTCACATCTGTAATGTTAATTAATCTAAGTCACTTTTGAATAAAAGGAGTTTTAGACAGAGCCTGAATGCATAGTGGAAACTAAACCAGCTCCAAATCTACCTAGAGATGAAGGTGATGGAGATGGGGATAGGAGTGGAGTTAGGAGGAGGGCAAGGAAGAGAGAGAGATTCTCATGAACATAGGCAAAAGCATAGACCAAATATAATTGGCACCTGTCAGAAGTTTTAAAGTGTTTAGACTAAGTTACATAAATATCTTCCTTAATTTTCTGAGATTATGAAGACCTTTTTGGACACAGATTGAAATAAATGCTTGCAAAAGACATGATCAAAATGTGACAATACACCAAAAAACAATAATAACCAATAACCAACAATTAATAGATTATACAGTACTCTTAAATTTTGTCAGGGGATTTGGGAAGCCAAAAGTTACATACAAGAGAAATATCTGAAATTATTAACTGTTATTTATTTACACAAATCAGTAGGTCAGAGTCCTATGTTTTGGCAAACTAACATTTTATGTATCTTCCAAGAGAACATAATTATTTCCCAATAAAAGCGTTCAATATTGATACTGTCAGGAACAAAATGGAAGAACATAATTCTGATTTCTATATCTACTTCACCTTTTTTTTTCTTCTGACTCATAGAAGTGGCCCCTTTCCATTAAGACTAATCCTGTACATAGGATCTTTGTATGATTCCTTCCCGACTCCATGCATTGAACCCTTCTGTCTCCTTCTCCATTGTTGCCTCAAAGATGTCCCAATTCCCTCTAATTTTTGAGCAATTGGTTTTTGCCTCATTCCCACCTGAGGCCACTCTCAATACAGTCTACTACTAATCATAAAATCCAACTATTTCCTAAATCCTCAATTTCATCCTAAGCATTATTGACAAACGAATTTTTCTGTGGGGAAAAAAAAAACAACACCCTGACATTATGAAATACTGTCTTCCACTGGTACTTTCTATATCTTTGTGGGTGTATTGTTGTTGGTGGTGGTTTTTCCTCCAACTTTTTGTCCCATTCTTTTTCCTGCTCTTGTCCTTTAATTGCCAATGCCCCTCATCTTTATCCATTGACTTTCCTTTCAATACTCTCATCATGTATTCCTATAATTTTCATTTATTGGTTCAATGAAAAGTATGCCCAACTATGTATCTCTAGCAGCTGCTGAATCCTTCTTGGATGTTACACTGACACACTGAACTGAGTGTTCTCAAACAAGGTATTTTCCCCCAAATATATCAGCTCTTAAAAAGTGTCAAATTTTTTCTACTCTGTTTGACTTTTCACTTTCCATAAATCTTTTTTGTTATGTCAAGCAGCACTCAAATATGGTGGGTTTTTCACAGTGCTATTCACAGTAATTGGGTTAAGAATCTGGACAAGGCATAACAGGAATATCTTGTCTCTGCTCCACAATGTTGAGTGCCTCATCTAAAAGATTTCCAAGTTGTGAATTGGATTCATCTGAAAGCTCAGTCACTCATAGTTTTAGCAGTTGGTGCTATTCTTCTTAGGTTGACCCTTTTATGTGGTCTTTGCATGGGCTAGTTTGGACTTCACAGCTTAGTGGATGAATTCCAGGGGCAAGAGTCCCAAGCAAAAGAGCCAAGCAGAAGCTCTATTCTTTTTATGATCTAGCCTCAGAAATCAAACAGCATCACTTGCACAGTTTTCCATTGGCTGAAGCAGTTTCAAGCCCATCCAAGTCCAAAAAGAAATAGAATCTACCTCTTGGTGGAGAAAGTTGGCAAAGTTCTAGAAGCATGGACACCACAAATATGGTTGTTGTCATTTTGGAAAAAATCTCTGCTAGCTGGTGTTAACCTCCATTCTCAGTTGGATATTGCACTAATGCCATACAGTGTTTTTCCTTCTCCAACCCTTGACTCCTTCTTATACATACATCCTCATCTTGAGGTGGAGCATACCACCACTCCTTTCTGGAATTCTGGTCTAAACTAAACTTAGAAAATCAAAGTGCGGGCAGAAAAGCAAAGAGATTCATTTATCTTATAATGATCTGGAGTTCTAGAAGTTATACCATAAGAGATTGCCAATCTTAGTAAGATTGCTCCTGGGTTGAACCAATGCAAGCATGGTAAAAGGTTGAGAGGAAAAATAACCATCAATCTGGCAGAATCAATCAAAGACCAGTAGAACCATGAGAGGAGACATATAGAATGGAGAAGATAAAGAGAAAGTCACTGTCAATCTGAGGTGAGTTCAATTGGCACCTTGAAGGAAAAAATAAAGATGGGTTTCAAATCATCCTTGGGATTCAGTCTATATGGCTGATGAAGTAATAGAATAAACTTTCAATGATATAACATCCCAACTCTTTATAGCTTAAGAAACATAACTAAGGGTTTAAATAAATTTATTTTTCTACTTGCAAACTCAGCAAATATCAAACACACTTTCACTCTCCTTCCTCTACACAGCCTCAAACATTTGTTTTACCTGGAATAAGTGTCTTCCACAAATAAACATGTTGATCTTTCCAGATTCCATTGAAGTATTGTCTTCTTCATGAAATCATCTCAAAAGTGATCTCTGTCTCTCTGGGGCAAATATACATACACAGTGATTTCCTACCTCTTTTATTACACTTACTACATGGATACTAGAGAACATTTTCTATACCCTTTGTCAAATGGAAAGATCCTCAGGAGTAACAGAATCCACTTCTTTCTTCCTATGGCACTTTAGGCAATGCCTCAAATATAATCACTTCTCAACATAGAGTTGTTGGATTAATACATAATACATTATTCAAATCTATGAATGGAATTTTTGCTGCAACCATTATTTTGGATTCTGAGTATCATTCTGCCTCTTGTTTCTCAATAAAAAGTATACCAAAGCTAGAAAAGTTACAATTAAAAGCAATTATAATGATCAAGTTTTGGTCTTCAGAAGGAAGATGAAATTCTTAAAAAAAAAAAAAAAAGAAAAAATTGAGAAAAACAAAATAAAGGTTGTAAAGATGAAGTGAATTCAAGTACATATAACAAATTTTGGTATACTATTATTTTTGAAAATCCTTTGAAATTTAAAAAATAGTAAAATCAAGATGAATAAGATAAAAATTTTGATGTGTGGTTAATCTTTTTCCACTAAGTTATAATGTAGAGTATGACCAAGATGGCCTAAATGTTCAACTCAGCCTGACAAAACTTTAGACAGTTTTCTTCCTGACAATAAGCCCCTGACCTCCCTTTCCTTAAAGGATTTACTTTAAAAGCATGTAATTATAAATTCTTTCTCTGCCCCTTTAAGATATAAACCTTCATGCCAGTTTTACAACCCAGGAGTGCCTTTTCCAAGGCCTTGGAAGGTATCCCTTTGAAATGTAATCATCAGGAAACATAAAGCTCCCATATCACCATTTCTGTGGTACAGTAGAGAGCCTAACTTCAATAAGTGCCAATTAGTAAACACAGATGGCCTAATCACACTTACCAACCAGCCACCTAACATTCTCCCATGCTTTTTCGCTAGCTAACAAAAGTGCTCAAGTGGGGCGCCTGGGTGGCTCAGTCATTAAGCATCTGCCTTCGGCTCAGGTCAGGATCCCAGGGTCCTAGGATCCAGCCCCTATCCTCAGGCTCCCTGCTCAGCGGGGAGCCTGTTTCTCTCTCTGCCTCTGCCTGCAGCTCCCCCTGCTTGTACTCTCTCTCTCTCTGTCAAGTAAATATTTTTTTTTAAAAAATTGCTCAACTCTCCTGTCTTGTTTCAAGGCAGTTGATCTCAATCTCTTTCCCTTATTACAATAGTCTTAAGTCTTTCTTGCCTATTTAACGCCATCAGGTGCTATTTTTCTTTGACAATTGTCACCTAAAAGAATAATTAGTTTAATTTATGCATGTCAGATTTAGAAAAAAAGTGTTAAGGAAAACAAAGGTTTTTTGTTTTGGTTTTTGGGTTTGTTTTTTTTTTTACAAGCCATTCTAAACTAGTTAGTCTCATCAAAGACAAATGCATATCCTTTAATAATTTTATCATCAAAGATAGAAGACTGGGCAGAAGTAGACAGAATGCTGAATCCAGGATAGAATTTATTTTTTCAGTCATTTTTTTCATCCATTCCACAAGATATTTTTGGCAACTTCTAAATACTAGGCACTATGAATAAGCATTTACTATTAAAAAGATGATAATATCTGGTCTCCTCCCACATGGACCTCACAATCTAGACTGAGGTAGCAAAATGTAAATGGTACATTACAATACAATGTGATAAGTGCTCCTCAGAGCTTTGATGCCAGCAGTTATTCCAACCTCATCCCTGTCACATGTCTCAGGTCTGCATGGATGGTACAGCTTTCCTGTGTGCCTTGTGAGGCAGCCCAATCCCAACATCAGTCAGCAGGGGGCTTAATGAAGTTAGAGGCAGAATTCACAACTCCTGGTCTAGCTCCTTTGGGTGACCGTACTTCTGAGATTTGTTTACTGACTACTCAAATGTAAAAACCTTTTTTAAGATACTCCTCTGACCTTTTTATTTGTTAATTTAAATGTCTCTTCCATTTCTTATGCTTCAACCAACATAGATGATGAAAAGTAATTAACCTTCACTCGTACTTATTCTGACTTTGAGTAATTTGTATATTAAGGTTAGAAACTGATATTAATAGATGGCATTGCAATTTACAGCAGTTAAGTAATCATCTTCCTCAAAACTAATATTCTATCATCTAACTGTTTCAATTTTTAGGTCAAGAAAATAAAATGCCGGAAATTATGGAACTCACAACTATTAGTCACCTTTACAATAGAATTATATATCTACTTTGAAAGAGTTGAGTTTTGTTGATACCTTTCTTGCTTGGGAACAATAAGAGACAATCCTTTCTTCTGTCCTTGTTTACTGATTTCTTGTCCTTGTTGCCATGGTGACAAATCCATAGCTCCCAGGAGATCACTGTTTTGAACTCTGAATCTTTTGACCCTCTGAAACCAGCAATATAGAAAAGGTAGAAAAGCAACCTTTAAAATCCCTCAAGTGGACCAATTTATGGAAATGCATGTTCTGCTGCTATGCTCCAAACTACATCCAGTGTGAATCTCTAGTATATCAGAAGAGAAAAATACAAATAGGCTCTGTGTCTTGAATTATCAAACTATTGTGAGATTAGTTTTGTAAAAAACGCTGTTAGAACTTGTCCCAGGACTGCATGCATAACAACTTTGACCTTAGAAAAGGCATCATGATCAACTTTTTAGATATTTGATATTTGAGCTAAAAGCATGCAGATGTACAAAATAGGTCTTTTCCTACAGTAACTTTACAATTAATTTGCATATTAAATTAAATTTGTAAGTAGAAAATACAGTTGGTCCTTGAACAATGTGGAGGTTAGAGGCCCCAACCCCCACACAGTAAAAAAAAAAATCCATGTACAATTTCTGACTCCCCAAAAACTTAACTTCTAATAGCCCACTGTTGACCAGAAGCCTTACTGATAACAAATAGTCAATTAACACATATTTTGTATGTTAACACATATTTGTATGCATATCTCTATTACTACAATAAAACAAGCTAAAAAAAGAAAATGTTAAGAAAATCATAAGGAAGAGAAAATACATTTACAATACTGTATTGTAAAAAATCTACATATAAGTGGATTTGTGCAGTTCAAACCCATGTTATTCAAGGGTCAACTGTATAGAAAAAAATAAATACTACCTATAAACAATGACTTTGATTTTCTTTACTTAATAAAAGAGGTAAGGTCTTTAAGGTTAAGGTACAAATTAGGGTAAAATGGACTGACCAGATCTCAGCATATTTCTTTCATTTGCACATTTATTTATTAATTCATAAAATATTTATTGATCTCCTAAAACAAAAGGCAAGTGTACCTGGTCAATAGAGTGCGTGAGGGGAGAGGGGAAAGAGAAGGAAGTGAGGGAGGAGCTAGATCTTGTAGAGCCCTGAAGGGCATTTTAAAGTGTCTGAATTTATTCAAAGTACAGTGGAAGTCATTGGAGGGCTTTATGCAGGACAGTAAACAAAATCAGATTTGTATTTCTAAAAAGTAGCTGCTGGATATTTTATTATTTACAGCTATAATTTGATTATATTTTTAGAAGCAATTTAATTTTGCACAATTTTGTATGATTTGGACATCAAAATGGATGGATCATCCATGCATAATCCCAGTGATTGCTGGAACCAATTGTATGTCTAGACAGGACATCGATATGAATCACCTTAATTTTTGTCTGTCCTAAACTTTGGCTACTGTAAGGCTATGGATGACAACAATGATGACTGAATGGTACCACTGCTAACAGTAGATACCATTTATCAAGAATTTAGCAAGTTCCAGACACCATACTGAATGCTTTGTATTATATATTACATTTAATCCTTATAAGAACCTCATACAGTGTCCGTTTTATAGATGAGTAAACAGTCTTAGAATGATTAAGAGGCCTTCTTCACTTCAAGCAGAGTAGATAATGAATTAAGAGTTGATCCAAGATCTAATTCAATAAAGTAAACTCTTAGCCATTGTACTTTTTTGCTTTGAAATGTGATTTTAATTAGTTTCTTTTAGAAAATGTGAACCCAAGTTGTTTGTTGTTTTTTAAGGTTACATTTTCTCCACTAAGTAGATATAACAACAGTATTTGATTGTGAGTAGAAAATGTATCTAGAAATCTATTAGTATTCACTATTTTTTCTTTTTCAAAGATATAACAGTAGAACAAACTACAACAGTGGCGCTGCCATTAAATCTACTGAGTTTTGTTCAAGACAGTACTTGGAAGTTATTCTGATTCACTGAAATATGTTATTTTTTCTTAAACATCAACAAATCCATTATTAAGTCAATGGTATTTCAACCAATAAGAAAAAAGAAAAATTCAAAGAAACTAAACCTGCTATAATGTTTTCTGCCCTGATTTACATTGTGCCAACCTCCTATAAATCAGGGAGATAGTAATTCATCTTTTGCCCATTCTCCAAATTCTAACAAGTTAAAATCCTTAAATTACTAAAATGTATCTCTCCTTAATAACTAATTCATCTGGTGTCTTTCTCCCAGAAAGACTGGAACCTAGAATACAGCCAAAAATAATTGTTTTTCCCTTAAAAAAAAATGGTTCTACCTGTAACTGCTTCAGTACCAGTCTTAAGCATTCTGCTGGACCTCCAGCCAGCTCAACACAGAGAATACTTTGTTTTTTGCGGTTTTACTTAGAATTTTATAAATGTCTTTTAACTACTTTTGCTTTCTGTCCTAGCAAGAATCTTCTAATATCCACTATCATACAGTCTGTTTTTCTTTAATAAACCTAATAATCCTATATTTTTTTCCATATTCATTTCTCTCTCTTGGCTCTCTAACTCCTGACACTCACATCAACACACCTTGACATTACCCATGACTCGGGGAAAAACAAGAAAATAAGAACAAAAATATCAAATGACTCTTCAGCTTTTTGATTCTCATTAGATTCTTTCTGATGATTCCTCTAAAAGCTGTGTGATTAGTTTAACATTTGGGAAAAAAACAATGAGCTGTTGCCACTCTCATTTTGTGATGATGCAAGGTTAGTTGTCAAATAACAGAAGTGGAAATTCATGGCAAACTTTCAAGATGTTTAGTTTGGGCTAAATAAAAAAAAAAAGATAAATTATTCCAGGCCTCTCTCTTTCACCCCAGAATGCATAGACTTTGGAAAGATCAGCTGTCAATCATTGTTGAGTGACTCATTATTCAGTCACTTCTGTGCCTTCACTCAAATAATATTCTAGTGATTTCAATGTGCTAAAGCACCAAAAGGATGACATAGCTTCTTCTTACAGAACACACAGATTTTAGGAGGAGGGAGATAACCCAACACACATACCACAGTACAGGGCTGAGTATAAGTTCATGAAGAGAGGTACAGAGTTTCATATTAAACCAGAGAAGGAAGATTTCACTTTGACTAAGATCAGGGAAAGCTTTAATGGAGAAGTAACACCCAATTCCTTCAGGAAGGGCAGAATTTTGACAGGCAGATTAGGGACGAAGGGGTTGTTGGGGAAAACGTTAGAGGCAGAAGAAAGGGCATGAGCAAGACAAATTTAGTGTGGTGGAAATAGCATGGACTGCGAGTCTGGGATGCAAGTGTGAGTGCATAATCACATGTTCCTCAGTCTCCACCTCTGTACAATGAGGGTTGAGCTGGAGCATCTCCAAGTTTGCTTGGAGTAAAAAATTCTGTGATGTCAGGGGCACCTGGGTGGCTCAGTCGTTAAGCATCTGCCTTCGGCTCAGGTCAGGATCCCAGGGTCCTGGGATAGAGCCCCGCGTCGGGCTCCCTGCTCAGTGGGAAGCCTGTTTCTCCTTCTCCCACTCCCCCTGCTTGTGTTCCCTCTCTGTGTTTCTCTGTCAAATAAATAAATAAAATCTTTAAAAAAAAAAATTTCTGTGATGTTTAAAACCCAGAAGTGGGAAGCCACAGAGCAAACTTAGAGAACAGCAAGAGTATAGTTTAACTGAAGACTATTAGATATACATAGGCAGTGAGAAATGAGCTTGGAAGAATTGATTAAGGCCATAGGGCATTTGAATGCTGGCCTAGGAATTGGGGCTGTACACAGTAGTCCGTGGAGATCCAGTGACTATATCCCATAATATCCAAGATTTATTGCAAATCAATCTGATAACATGTTATAGGGTAGAATTGAGCCAAGAGGCATGATTAAAGTAAAAATTTAAGTGACTATTATAAGATCAAGTTATGGATACTAGGGGTGAGAATTAGTGCCGTAATGGTAGGAATAGAAATGATGTTGTAGACCTGAGAGGCATTGTGAGCAAGCTGTATCTATCTAAGAAGAGTTTAATTTACTAAGTAATTTGAAGATCTACCTCAAGAAAAGTATCCTTTGTCATCAAAAGAAAGTCAACCCCATGTATGAATCTGAAGGCTAGAATATTATAAGTCACTAAGAATTGCCTCTCTCCTCATAATATCTTTTATTTTTGGCTTTCCTCTTGCATATAATGTCTGTCTAGAGCCTTAAATTGATTTAAAAGAGAAAGCATGATGTGTCCTGACAAGATGATGAACAAGCATTGGCTGTTGTCTCCTCCCCCAGTTCACTCACGAGCATCAGAATCACAGCATTTCTCATAAGTGTGATTCTGCCACAGCAATAGGCAAATAGAAAAAAAAGATGGAACAGAATATGAAGTCCAGAACTAGGCCCAGGAGGAACTGAAATATATAGGGATGGCATTTCAACACGATGAGATGAAATGATGATAATTTGGTAGGTTGTATTAGGAAAACTTGCTCATTGTGTGAAGAAAAACAAGGTTGTATCCCTATTGCATACTCTATACAAAGATGGAATACAAATGGTATAGAGACCTAATGTGAAGGCATAAATATACATGTAATTGAAGAACAATATAAGAGAATATCATTGTGAATTAAAAATTGGAAAGACTGCTTAAAAAAATTGGAAAGATTGCTTAAAAACAGTAAGGCTGGTACTGAAGCAGTAATAGGTAGAACTATTTTTTTAATGGAAAAACAATTATTTTTGGCCTGTTTTTAAGCAATCTTTCCCTTATAGAAAGCCAAAACTGATATATATTGCATAAATAAAAATTAAGGTTTCCTGTTTAATGAAGAATCCCATGGATTTTCACTCCATGGAGTGAAAGAATAGTAGCCAGAAAGAAGATATGTTAAAGGTCCAAGATCAACCATGAATTAATCTCTAACTTATACAAATAATTCTGATAAAACAAGAAAAAGACAGTAAATACATTTTTAAAAGTGAGCAAAGTCCAAAAATAATCAATTCATAGAAAGCTACAGAAGTCTAAATACCGAATAATGCTCAAATTCATTAGTAGTCCAAGATATTCATTAAAAGCAGAAAGAAATATCTCTTTACAACTATACAAATAGACAAAATTAGAAAGTTGGATAACATCAAATTTTTGGCGAGGATTTGAGGAGAAGAGAACATTTATGCACTGCTGAATGAAATAAAATCTGAGTATAGTCATTTTGGAAATCAATCTGATAAAATTAAGTATCAAATGTCCTAAGCATGATCACATTCCTGGGTATCCATAACAGGACATGTCTGAGGATGTTTATTGGGTAATTGTTGGGATAACAGAGAGTTTGAGACCTAGGTATACCTCACTGCAGGAAAAAAAAAAAGTTGATTGGGTACAACTCGGAAATATTAAGCAAACTACAGTTAGAAGCAATCATACAGAGACACACAGTGATTTGGCTAGACTTTACCAACAGTGTTAAATGAACAAAGGAATAGAACAAGCTTTAGTGTACAATATAATTTATGTTAATCAAGACACACATATAAAATACAAAGTAGTCAAACACAAAAACAGAAAATAAAATGGTAATTATCAGGGGATAGGGAAAAAAGGGGAGTTGTTGTTAAGGGGTGTAGAGTTTCAGATCTGCAAGATGTAAAAGTTCTGGAGATCTGTGTCACAACAGTGTGTGAATACACTGAAATGTACACTTAAAAATTATTAAGATGGTAAATTTTGTGTTATGTGTTTTTACTACAATAAAAAAATAAACATAAATATAAAAATGTTAAAAAGAAGATAGTAGGAAGGGAAAAATGAAGGGGAGAAATTGGACGGGAGATGAACCATGAGAGACTATGGACTCTGAGAAACGAACTGAGGGTTCTGGGTGGGGCGGTGGGGGAATGGGTAGCATGGTGATGGGTATTAAGGAGGGCACGTACTGAATAGAGCACTGGGTGTTATATGCAAACAATGAATCATGGAACACTACAGCAAAAACTAATGATGTAATGTATGGTGATTAACATAACATAATAAAATAAAATTTAAAAAAAAAGAGGAAGAAAAAAAGAAAAAAATTAAAATGTCACATATACAATCAAAATTACTAATAAGTTTATAAGATAAAAGCATATTTAAGAGCCTATATCAAAAACATTAACATGTATACTCATGGCAGGGATTGGATTGAAATGAGAATCAGAAATGGAGAAAATTAAAACAAAAAAGAAAAATTATAATGTACTATGAACTAAAGTATACAAATAGAAGAGAGGGAGGGAGGGAAGAAAAAAATAAAAAAGGAAAAAGGGAGGAAAGAAATGAAGGGAGAGAAAAAGGAGGTAGCTTAGGGTCCTCTAGAGAAATAGAACCAATAGGAATTTCTCATGTGGTTATGGAGGTTGAGAAGTCCCAAGATCTAAAGTTGGTAAGTTGGAGCCCCAAGAGAACCAATGGTATAGCTCTAGAGTCAGAGTCTAAAGGCAGAAGACTGATGTCCCGCTCAAAGACAGGCAGAAAGAGAGAGCTAATTCTCCCTTATTCAGTCTTTTTGTTCTATTCAGGCCCTTGGTGGATTGGCTGAGGCCCACCTACATTGGGAAGGACAATCTGCTTTACTCAGTTCGCCTATACATATAATCTCATTCAGAAACACCCTCATAGACACATCCAGAATAATGTTTAACCAAATATCTGGGCACCTCATGAACCAGTCAAGTTGACACATAAAATTAGCCATCACTAGTCCATTCCTTGTCAACTTGGTACCCATCTGCATCTCTTTAAACCATACTTAATCTTCAAATAAAACAATAATAACATCATAATTTTACCCAACATGACAACTATCCTACATACAACCGGAAGTGTACTAACACGTTCCCCAGAAGCAAAGTCCTTAAGATATAAAATTAACAATTCTAAATACTGTGATATGAAGTCAATATAACTTATGTTACATGGTAAGGGAATAAGAGAGGAAGAAAACAAAGAACCCATGAATTCTGGCTATGGGAAAAACCGCACATATATTGGACACTGATTCAGAACATATACAGCCCTGCAAAGTATTATCATCTAGCTGATAATGTAACTGAGACTTCAAAAGGCCATTCCATCATTTTATGAAGCACTGTTTCAGGCTGGTGTGGAACATGGTAAGACTAGTGAATTCTATGAGCAAAGGCCCATTTCTGTACTTCTTTTACCATGAATTGAGTTCTTTGATCAGCAGAAATGCTGTTTGGAATACCAACATGGCGGACAAGGCATTCTATAAGTCCACAGGTGGTTGTTTGGGCAGTAGCACTGTGTATGAGGAAGACAAATCCATATCCAAAGTGTCTATTCCAGTAAAAACAAAATATTGCCTCTTCCATGATGGAAGCAATCCAGTATAATCAACCTGACACCCAGTAGCTGGCTGATCACCCCAGGGAATGGTGCCATATCAGGACTCAGTGTTGGTCTCCACTGCTGACAGACTACACTCAGCATTGGTTATAGCCAGGTTGGCCTGGATGAGTATGAGTAGAGGTTCATATTGCTAAGCTCATACATAACCTCCTTCCCTGCCACCATGGCCACTTTGTTCATGAGCCCATTGGTCATTACAGGGGTGACTGGGAAGGAGGTTGATCCACTTGATTATTAAAATACGCCTCTGCTGAGGTCACACTTTGATGTGCAGTCACATGGAACACAAATACCTTCACGTTTTTTGCCCAGAGAAGTCTATCCACATATTTCATCCCCAGATTTCTTTATCACCAATTTTCTAATCATGTTCCTTCCAAGTCCCTGACCATCAGCCAAACCTTCAGCTACAGTCCCTGAATCAATATATAATCACACATTTATCCTTCCAAGCAAAATGCACAATCAGGTACACTGCTCAAAGTTCTGACCACTGTGAGGATTTCCCTTCATCACTGTCCTTCAGGGATGTCCCAGAAAGGGGCTATGGTGCTGAAGCTGTCCATTTTCTGGGTGATGCCTGCATATCATGCTGAACCATGTATAGACTAGGCCTAAGTCTTCTCTTCCTCTGTCAGCTAATCATGGGGAACTCCCCATGAAGTCATGGGTGCAGGTAAGAAGACAGTGGGCATTTGGGTCACTTCTTCATGTAACTTATTTATGCCCCCAGAGCCTCCTCAGACGTGATCACACATATACCACTTCCAATTAATAATAGAGTACTTCTGTACCTGCCCAACTTTGTGGCTTGGAGGGCCAGGTAACACTTAGTTCATAATGGGCACTCATGTTGCATAGTAACTTGGTGGCTCATGCTTGAGTATTCTGACTTAAGACTTAAGACTCAGTAGCAGGCCAAGACCTGTTTCTTAAAAGGAGAGTAGTTTCTTTGAAGGATGAAAGAGCTTTGTTCCAAAATCCTAATGCGCTATATTGTGATTTATCTATAGGGGCCTGGCAAAGGCCGCAAACAGCATCCTTATATGCCATTGATACTTCAAACACCATTGGATCTGCAGGATCCAATGGCTCAAGTGGCAGAGCAGCTTGCACAGCAGCCTGGACCTTTTATGTTCTGGGCCCCACCCACAACTAATAGCACTTCAGGTCACTTGGTAAACGTACTGTAGTAAAACACCCAAATGAAGAATATATTACCTCCAAAACCCTAAGAGACCCACTAGGCATTGTGCCTCTTTCTTGGTTGCAGGAGGCAGATGCAACAATCTGTCCTTTATCTTAGAAGGATTATCATGATATGCCCCACATTGCTGGACCCCCTAGGGATTTCACTGAAGCAGAGGGCCCCTGAATTTCAGTAGAATTTGTTATGCAATCCAAACTGCTACTGCTGAGGGATGCCTGGGTGGCTCAGTCGGTTAAGCATCTGCCTTCAGCTCATGTCATGATACCAGGGTCCTAGGACAAAGCCCCACATCAGGCTCCTTGCTCAGCGGGGAACCTGTTTCTCCCTCTGCCTGCCCCTCCCCCTGCTTGTGCATGCTCTCTCTCTCTCTCTGACAAATAAATAAATAAAATCTTAAAAAAAAAACCCTGCTACTGCTGAGTTTATAAGGTAAAGGCACATTTAAGAGCTTATATGAAAGACATTAACATGTAACCCATGTTGGGGTTTGGATTGGAATGAGAACCAGGGATTGAGAAGATTAAAACAAATAGGAATCAATAATAAAGTACTATGAAATAAAATGTACAAATACTTCAAGGAAAGAAAAAGGAAAAGGAATGGAGAAAAGGAGAGAGGAGGAAGGGAATGGAGAAAAGGCAGGGAAGAGCAGAGTGGGAGCAAGACCATCACTAAGGAACATGAGACTTCCCACAGAATGGTTCTGCTCTCAGTCACACCATGTCTTCCCCAACGACCCAGTCTTCCCAACACTCCCTTCAACTTAGGCTTCAGTTGTAGCATATCTAGAGGCAAGTGGGTACATTCTCAAGCAGCCCATTTTAAAAAATACTGGAATCAGAAAAGCGGGTAGAACCGTAACCTAAGAAAGACAGAGTAAAGGATGTCAGACCCATGTTTTCACAGGACAGTATAACATGATGGAAAATCATGTTCCTACATGGGCTTTTGCGGAAGGCAGAAGGGCTCTGTATCTGAACTCTCTGACAAGGACTTACCAGTCCCTACTACTTTTGCCCTGACATGATCTCATTACAAATTTTTCTGGCTTATAGTCTGTGATCATTTTATGCTCAAGCATATTTAATTTACTTGGTTTCTGGCTATGTCCCTCAATTACCTTTGAGGTTTCATTGCTAACAGCTATTCAGTGTCTGACAGCAGTTCAGTTTCCTTGCCTATCTTCCCTTTCGGTTCATTTTATAGATGCCATGATTCAAAGTCAAACTTCCTTAAATACTCTTCTTTGCCCTCAGATTCATTTGCTTCATTTCTCTGTGCATCCTGCAGAGGTTTTGTTAGCTCTAAAGCAGGAGTCTCATCTCAGTACTAATGATAGTTGAAGGCAGATAATTTGTTGTAGGGGGCTGTCCTGTGCACTGGAGGATAGTTAGCAGCATCCCTGGCCTCTACTCACTCCCCTCATTTGTGACAACTGAACACATCTCTAGATGTTGCCAAATGTCTCACAGGGTGCAAAACTGCCCCTAGCTTAAACAAGTTCACACAGATTTCAATATTATCTTGGGGATTAATCTTACCTATAATTAACTAAAATAATGGGAAATATGGAACTTTAAGGAATTCCTCTTCTCATCTACCAATTATCATTCAACATAAGTTGTCATTAATCATTAATCATTGCAGTTTGTTGATGGTCCTTCTGTAAATTCTCCCCGTACTATGCATGGCCAGGCTAAGTTCTCCCAAGACCATAGAGATATGTCTCAAATTTACTCACCTGATGTATACTCACTTTACCTCACAGAATTTATTAAAGTTGCTGCTTAATCATTTATTATTACAATGGTTATCTGTCCTTGAGTCATCTTCAATCAATACTTTATGGTGATGAAATGGATACACATACACTGTTCTTTCTTTTGTTGCAGATCCCCTTTGGGAATTTTTATCAAATGTTCTAGCAAAATGCTATATACTCAGAAATTCAGAAAAAAATTCTATTTAAATATTACCATATTTCTGTTTCATATATGAGCTATATATTACCATTAAAACAATTTTCCAAAGTATGACTCCTATCAGTTTATAGTAAGAACACCAAACATCTTTTCTAACTTTATTGATGCATAACTGACAAATAAAAGTTATATACATTTGTGTACAACATGATGATTTTATATATGACTACACTGTGAAATGATTAGTGTAATCAAGATAATTAATACACCTATCACTTCACATAGTTACCATTTTGTGGCTAGAACACTTCAAATCTACTCTCTTAGCAAATTTCAAGTACATTGTTATCAACTATAGACACTATGCTATACATTGTATTCCCAGAACTTACTCATCTTATAACTGAAAGTGTGTATCCTTAGACCAACATCTCCCCAGTTCCCCCTACCTTCCAGCCCCTGCCAACCGCCATTCTACTCTTTGCTTGTATGAAAGAACATCAAAGATTTTTAATATTGAAGCCCATGTTCATTTTAGAGGGCCTACATAAATGTTTTATGGAAAGTAACAGTGATTTGTAATAGATCACACACATGGCCCAAGATGTTAAATATCACTCAATCTGAGCCAAGTGCAAATAAAGGTATTATTTCTCCTCAATTTTCTTGTGTTAATTAATCTTCATAAAGTCCCATTTCTAAGTGATAAGTTTAGTGTAACAAAACTTGAACATAACGAATCAGTATAATTAAGTAAATTCAGCATAAATTGTGATGACTGATTGATTCTAATCTACTTCACTATAGCTGACTGTACTCAGTCATATAGCAAGAAAGCTGTTAGACAATGATTGACTGTTACTTCATCTTAGCTAATTAGATGAAAAGTAATTACAAAAGTATGCTTGTAAAAAATTTCCTTGTTAGAATGGGATTGAGCAATAGTCACTATTTGGCCTCTGGTTCTATGTTTGATACCAACTAATCATTTAGCAAAGCAGGTGGGAAACAGATATTCCAAAATTAAAAAACAAAATTGCAACACATTTCCCTATGAGATCAAGTATGTGCTTAGGGGGATAAGGTAAAAGAATATGTGTTACTAGAGCTTCTTCAGACAATCTAGGCCAGTGGTATAGGCTACATCTCTTTAGTGCCTAGATGCTGTGCTTAAAGTCTGTACCTTCTGGGACAATGTTGCATTACAAAGTGTTCTCTGGATATTTTATGTTTCTACAAAATAGAATGAACCACTGCCTTCAAGGGATGACATTTTTGATAGAGCAGAGAGCATTTCAAAGGGCTAGAAAAGGTATGAGGATACCATTGAGGACTGAAAAAAAACAGAGACTGAGAAAACCAGAGTGCTTAAGACACATCAGTCCATTTCACTGCAGGTCAGACAGATGTATCCATCCAAGTATTGACAGGGCACCCATATATATGGTCCTAGACTTTTTTGATGGGTAAATTGACTGCAAATAATTTTATCTAGCATTTGTATTTACAAACAACTTTCAAGTCATTTTTGTTAGCAGAGATTTACAACAAATGTGGAGGGTGTTGAACATCATCCCTATACCTTAGCCTTGAATAAGCAAATTCACAGGGTCTTCCCAACATATTGTAAAATTCCAAGTTAATGAACTAGTATTGAAACCAAAGAAATTTTTAATGCTTGCTTACTCTTGACTTGTTGATCTCTCTCAGTGTCCGTGAGCCCATGGTTTGGCAGGTAGAATAGATGAGAAAGAAGACCCTCTGTTACATTCTCTGCCTTTTCTTTGACTTCTCTTTAAATTTTATCTTGAAATGTTGTACAATATCACAATTTTCCCTTTTACATGTTTAAATTACAACTTCTGTATCAAAATCCTGCATTGTAAGTTTTACATTTTCTTTAAAAACCAAAACTCAATTATGCATTTTAGTATGAATTTCTTGAACTCATGTGAACCATTTGTTTAACAGAGGCCAAGGTTATATTTCCTAATGAAAAATAATGTAATTCTTACCTTTCCTGATGTTAAAGTTTAGGAGCTAGAGAGAAAGCCAAACTTAAATTTCAACTGTTTTAATGGTTCCCTATGTAAGGGAGACCTCACTCTGATTATATAGCTTAATGGTTTATAAATCTCAAGTGATTTGATTTGACAAATTAGAAAGGTGTTATATATTAAGTTATCATGATGATCTATGGTTCCTAAGTGAATTCATTAGGAAAAACATCTGCAAACGTTAAACATTCTAAGACCCTCAGTTCCATTTTCAGCAATCTAAAAATCTGTAGGCTGAAAAAAAAATGCTTTAGCCAGACAACAGTCAATAAGCAGCCAATCTGCTTGGTAAACATTATGAAGATAACCTACTTAACTAATCCTTGGATTTGACTCTACCCATCTTTTGAGCATTCCTTCATCATCTAAACAGCTAATCATTATTGGCATCACATTAATGGCAAGAAAAATGGGTCTATAAACACACCAAAATAAAAAGTTAAAATTTATAATTTGTTTTCTTTTTAAGAATGCTAAACATAAAGAATAGAGAGTTAGGATATCACACAGATTATTTTAAACCCAATATTTTAATACATCCCTAAAAATTATCTAGAAACTAGTTAATAACTATCACAAGAAAGAGCAAATGTATACCTGATGTGCATTTTTTTATGTAGAACTACATTTTCTCCCTTTAAACAAGTCTCTCATTACTTAATAGTATGCAATTCTTTTAACTCAATATTAGGTTTAAAGTATAGATGTTTTAAACTTTCTAAAAATTAAAATATCATTGTTTCTACTATGTTTTTTCATTTAGATATGTTTTTGTAAGCGTAGGTATAGAGCATATGAGAAGAGAGCTTTTCTTAATTCAGTGTAACTACACTGTATATAAAGCATCTTTCAAGTAAAATTAAGTCATTGTTTTCTAACAGCTAAAACATGAGCCTAAAATTAATTTAATTTTCCATTTCCCATCCTCTCAGTTTCTATGAGTTCAACTACCCTAAATACCTCATATAAGTAGAATCACACAGTATTTGTCTTTTCCAACTAGCATATTTGATTAAGCACAATGTTTTCAAGGTTCTTCCATGTTGTAGCATGTGTCAGAATGTTTCTTTTTTAAGGCTAAAAAAAGATTCCATTGTATGCATATACCACATTTTCTTTTTCCATATGTTTATGGACCTTTGCATTGCTTCCACTCCTTGCCTATTGTGCATAGTACTACAACAGTGTGCAAATATCTCTTTGAGATCTTCCTTTGAGTTATTCTGGATAGGTACCCAGAAGTGAGACTGCTGGGTAATATGGTAATCCTATTTTTAACTTTTTGAAGAAACTTCATACTGTTTTCCATAATGGCTGCACCATTATGCACCATTTTACATTCCCAGCAACGGTGCATAGGGGTTCTAGTTTCTCTGCATCCTCACCAACACTTATTGTTTTCTATTATTTTGATAGTAGCCATCCAAAAGGATGCAAAACAAGATAAACTTTTAAATGGATAGGGAGAGAAGGGAAAGATCTGGTTTTTGAGTACTTCAACTAACATTTATTAACCACAAGCTTCCCATAAGCCAATAGTGTAATGGCTAATAGAATGTTGCTTTAATTTTGGACTACATGAATAGAATTATAGAGTCCAAATCATGGAAGGTAGAGAAGACTCTCACTGCTCTGAACTGCTTATATCATATTAGAACATTATTTTCAATTCTGAGCCTCATTTTATAAGGCACAAAGTAAAGTATGTTCTGAGAAATTCTATCAGATTGATGACAGATACGAACATCTTTGATTAAGAGAAACAATTGAAGGAACTAGGAACTCTATCAGGCAGAAGAGAGGCCCACAGTGAGATAGAATAATTATTTCAAATATATAAGGATATCAAGCAGGAAACTATTTGTTCTTGTTGCTCCAAAAATCAAAAGGAAGACTAAACTATGGAAGAATCTAAGAACTGTCTGTCATTTAGAAGTGTTCAATGATAGAATGGGTTCATGTGTCATGCTGATTATCCCCTTTCAGTTGATGGTTCAAGGACAGAGTCAATGACAGTTCTCTAGGATACTGTAAAAAGGAAATTACAATAATATGGACTCTAAACCATTTTCACTCAATATACCATAACTACATTTTTAAATAGTGAAGCAAATTAGTTCCAGATTTCATAAAACTAGCCTCTTTCCCAGTTCTACCAAGGAGCACATATGTGTACACACCCACACAGATATTTAAAAATTTCCTAGTAACTAGTGTCAATTCCCCTCCCCTCCAAATCTCTCTTCCACTCCTCATGCTAAATAATTATCTCAAATCATTGCCAGAACGATAAATGGAAAAAAGTCAACATTAGTGCCCACTAGTATTTCTCACATTCTCAGCTCTTGAAATTTGTTTTTGTCACTTTCAAGATGTCTTTGTACAAGTTGTCTTTGATAAAATGCATTTTCCAAATGCTGCTGACATGAAGCATATTGCAATTAAAGTCAGCTGCTGGGAATGGCTGTTTGTGTGCACAGGTTTGGGCTTTTGCAGAACAAAAACCTTACTTTTAATTTCTCTGGACATAAGGAAAGCATAGGTAATGTTTTATATTTGATTTATATCACAGAATTATTACTGGAAAAATCTCCTAAGAACATTTATCAATGTTGGGTCAACAGAAACCAACCACTTGTGGGAAATTTTGAAATGGGGCATACTTTATTAAGTGTTTATCTTTGGGAATAATCAGAATAAATGTGTGTGTGGAGCTAGTGATTCAAAAGGAGGGAGGAAAGCCTCTATTCTACTTTTGATATAGAGGATAAAATAAGTATAAAGTTTTAGACTCCTTTCCCTACTTCCTTACTAATCTCTTTCACTCTAGACAGACCCCTGCTTGCACAAGTCAAAAAGTCAAACACCTATTAGTAGATTCACTGATATTTCCTTTGTGTTAAACAGGGATGAGGACCACCATTTCCTTATAACATAGCCACATATGAGATATTAATATTAACCTGTTCCCTTTGTGTCTGGTAGAGGAATTCGATTTCACAGATTATATGTTTATGTCAAGTGATTTGAGTGATTATTCCAGACTGGCTTCTACTCTCAAAATATCACTGTAAATTTACCACAACCTAATGAATTTTCAATAAGAGATATCTATTTTATATCAGCATGAAAAACCTGCAACTCATTATTTCTCCTATCAGTTAATTTTATGGATTTGAGAAAAGCAAGGCAGGGGCATCTGTGTGGTTCAGTCAGTTAAGCGACTGCCTTCAGCTCAGGTCATGATCCCAGCGTCCTGGGATCGAGCCCTGCATTGGGCTCCCTGCTCAGCGGGAAGCCTGCTTCTCCCTCTCCCAGTCACCCTGCTTGTGTACCCTCTCTCGCTATCTCTCTCTCTGTGTCAATTAAATAAATGAATAAAATCTTTAAAAAAAAAAAAAGAAAGAAAAGCAAGGCATTTCTCCATATGAATCTCTACTTTCTATTATTATGAATTTTTAAGAACTTTGGCCTGTTTGATTTAGGTTGTATTTGTTACCTTTAAGAAATCTTAACCAGGGGTGCCTGTTGGCTTAGTTGGTTAAGCATCTGCCTTCAGCTCAGGTCATGACCTCAGTGTCCTGAGATCCAGCCCCACATCAACCCCTGCATCAGGCTCCTTGCTCAGTGGGGAGTCTGCTTCTCCCTCTCCGTCTGCCCCTCCACCCAGCTCGTGCTCTCTCTCAAATAAACAAAATCTTAAAAAAAAAAAAAAGAAATCTTAACCAGACATTTTTATGCTACAGCCTTAATTTTTTAAACTAAATACTTTTTTCTTCTTTGTGATCTTTGTTTTCAGAATTCCAGCCTATAGAGCTTAAGGTAGAGACCAAAACTCACACCACTTAAACTTACTAAAGATTACAGATAAAGGGCTGATATCCAAGATCTATAAAGAACTTCTCAAACTCAACACCCAAAAAACAAATAATCAAGTCAAAAAATGGGCAGAAGACATGAACAGACACTTCTCCAAAGAAGACATACAAATGGCTAACAGACACATGAAAAAATGTTCATTATCATTAGCCATCAGGAAAATTCAAATCAAAACCACACTGAGATACCATCTTACACCAGTTAGAATGGCAAAAATTGACAAGGCAAGAAACAACAAATGTTGGAGAGGTTGTGGAGAAAGAGGAACCCTCTTACACTGTTGGTGGGAATGCAAGTTGGTTCAGCCACTTCGGAAAACAGTGTGGCGGTCCCTCAAAAAATTAAAAATAGAGCTACCCTATGACCCAGCAATTGCACTCCTGGGTATTTACCCCAAAGACACAGATGTAGTGAAAAGAAGGGCCATATGCACCCCAATGTTCATAGCAGCAATGTCCGCAATAGCCAAACTGTGGAAAGAGCCGAGATGCCCCTCAACAGATGAATGGATAAAGAAGATGTGGTCCATATATACAATGGAATATTACTCAGCCATCAGAAAGGATGAATACCCAACTTTTACATCAACATGGATGGGACTGGAGGAGATTATGCTAAGTGAAATAAGTCAAGCAGAGAAAGTCAATTATCATATGGTTTCACTTATTTGTGGAACATAAGGAATAGCATGGAGGACATTAGGAGAAGGAAGGGAAAAATGAAGGGGGGAAGTCAGAGGGGGAGATGAACCATGAGAGACTATGGACTCCGAGAAACAAAGTGAGGGTTTTAGAGGGGAAGGGGGTGGGGGGATGGGCTAGCCCGGTGATGGGTATTAAGGAGGACATGTGCTGCATGGAGCACTGGGTGTTATATGAAAACAATGAATCATGGATCACTACATCAAAAACTAATGATGTACTATATGGTGACTAACATAACATAATGAAAAAAATAATAAAAAAATAAAGATTGTGAGACCAGAAGACACACTATGGAAATCCTAGAAAGGACCATCTGAATAGCCAAAGAACAAAACTGAAAATAACCAAATATTAAGCAACTAGAAATACCTAATAGGAAAGAAAATTGACAGACTTCCAGGGGAATATGCAAACAAGAACAATTTTTTTCCCTGGTCTTTGAAAATATATTCTTCAAAAGGATTTTCCTACCTTGAGTCTTCCATCTGATGTCTTGTCTTTTAGGTCCTATCAATTAAATTCAAAATACCTCAAATTTTTTTATGGAATCCCCTCTGTCCAAGAGATTGATACACATATAGTAATTATGGGGGGGAAAAAGTACTTTTCATCATAACATATTGATAGTTAAGAATGGATGTTACAGTGGAATATTATTCAGCCATAAAAAAGTAATAAAGCACTGATACACACTACAACATGGATGAACCTTGAAAATTCTATGCCAAATGAAAGAAGTCAGACACAAAGGTCATATACTGCATCATTCCATTTATATAAAACATCAGAATGGGTAATCTATAGAACATAAAGCAGATTAGTAGTTGCAAAAGGCTGGGGAGAAAAAGAATGGAGTATTACTTCTTAATGGGTACAGGACTTTATTGTATTGAAAATGTTTTGGAACGAGGCAGAGGTAATGGCTGCACAATACTAAAGGAATGTACTAAATGCTCCTGAATTAAACTTGATAAATTTTATGTTATGTGAATTTCACCTCAATGAAAAAGGACAAAGAGTGGATTTTTTGGTTGATGAATTCTGGATATGCAGTAATATTCGACTATTTTTGTAAGTACAATGACCTAAAGTCGATATTCTTTATTCACAGATTCCATATTTGTGAACACACATCAATGGATGGGCATGCATAGAGTGGCAAAAATTTCAGTCACCTCACATGCATGTTCCCAGCTGAGGTTGAACAAGGTGAAGATCTGTCTTTTTGTATCAGCTCTCATACTCCAACATTCTTTTCTTGGTCTACTTAGTGTCATGTTTTAGCATTTTTGTGCTGTTTTTGGATGACTTTCCTGCTTAAAATGGTTTCCAAATGTGGTGCTGAAGTATTATCTAGTGTTCCTAAATGCAAGAAGGCTGTGATATGCCTCATGGGGAAAATATCTATGTTAGGTATGCTTCATTCAGGCATGAGTTATAATGTTGTTGGCCACAAGTTCAATGTTTGTGAATCAACAATATATATTAAAGAATGTGGAGAAACGGGAACCTTTGTGCACTGTTGGTAGAAATGTAAATGGGTATAGCCATATGGAAAACAGTATGGAGTTTCCTCAAAAAATTAAAAATAAAACTACTATGTGATTCAGAATCTCACCTCTGGGTATATATCTGAAGGAAATAAAATCATTATGTCAAAGAGATATCTTCACCCTCATATTCACTCAGCATTATTCACAACAGCCAAAACATGGAGACAACCTAAATGTTAAACAACAGAAGAATGGACACAGAAAAAAAAGGATATCCTGCCATTTTCAACAATATGAATGGAACTTGAGGCTATTTTGCTAAGTGGAATAAGTCAGACAGAGGAAGACAAATACTGTATGATCACACTTATATGTGGAATCAAAAAAAGTCAAACTCATGGAAACAGAGAGTAAACTGAGGTTACCAATCTACTGGGTGTTAGGGCAAGTAGGGGGAGGTTAGTCAAAGGGTACAAACTTTTAGTTATAAGATGAAAAAGTTCTGGGGATGTAATGTACAGCATGGTGACTACAATTAACAATACTGTATTGATACTTGATATTTGCTAAGAGAGCAGATCTTAAATGTTCCAACACACATGCATATATACACAACACACACACACGAATGACAACTATCGTGAGCAGATGGATGTGTTAACTAATTTTATTGTGGTAATCATTTCATAATATATATAAATATCAAATTATCACATTGTACACCTTAAACTTACACAATGTTATTTGTCAATTATATTCCAATAAAGCTAGGGAAACCCCCAATATATATTAAATAAAGTATCCTTACACAGAAACAAGCATAAAACAAAAACAAAGTTACGTATTGATCAGTTGGTAAAAAATGTGAAAAGAGGCTTGCAGTCACCTAAATCTATATTTCCTCTAGAAGCCATGGTTGATTATTCATTCATTCAGGGTTTGAGCTGATTTTATAGAATCTAACACTATGAATAATGAGAATCAACTTATATAAAAACAAATATACAGATTTCAGTAAATATTGGCATATAGTAAAAGCAAAACAGCATTTTCTTATAAATAAAAATTCATACTTATGGTCCGGAAAAAAAAGGGGTGCTGAATTTTAGTCACAATTTTAATTTCTATGCGGATAACCACAGAACGTGCATATAAACAAATAGTCTGGTAAAAATGGTACAAGGCACATAGGAAATAATGAATTTGTAAGATTTCTGATTCATGCTGTAGCATGCACTAAGAGCAAATATTTTATATTTCTTTTAATAGTAATACACAGTAGGCAACACAAAAATACGAATGCACCCTAATATATACTGCTATTTCAATAAAATATCACTATATAGCAAGAAGGAAAACTGTAAAAATAAATCTGTCATAAAGGCTTTACAGCAATCTTCAACCTCAGAACCTAGAAATTGCCATCTTCAAAGCCAGATAACTCATTATTCCCCAAACCGCATATTCCAATGTTTCTGCTTGAATTTAATCAATTCTCTTCATTGCTGGCATCCACTGTGTTAGAAATTGAGGCATCTCTATTCAAACAATAAATCATGTTCAGTACCAAGAAGGGCATTATTGTTTGCACATTTCTGAGATAATTTCACCTTGTCCCTTATTTTATAAGATCTCATAAAATTTTAACTTACAGAGATGTAGGTTCCTTCTTCCGGTCAACACCACTTAAAATTTCCAAAGCCTATAGCTGATATCAATTCTACAACTCCATCTGAACCCTTTAAATAGCTTCTTTATAAAGATGCCTAAAGGTTGCAACAGACCTGTAGTCTGGAATCAGAGTGAAATGAGTTTTCAGTGGTCCCATGTTCTTGTAAAAAATTCAGTCATATGAATCTCCAATGTATCAGGGAACAAGACTGGCAATTTCTTGCTATTCTTGGTCTTTTCCACATACATACTACATTATTTCTCCTTACAATTTAGAAAGTCATGGTGTTGATAAAAGAGAAGAAAGAAAGAAAGAAAGAAAGAAAGAGAGAGAGAGAGAAAGAAAGAAAAAGAAAGAAAGAAAGAAAGAAAGAAAAGAAAGAAGAAAGAAAGAAAGAAAGAAAGAAAGAAAGAAAGAAAGAAAGAAAGAAAGAAAAAAGAAAGAAAAGAAAGAAAGAAAGAAAGAGAGAGAAAGAAAGAAAGAGAGAAAGAAAGAAAGAGAAAGAAAGAAAGAAAGAAAGAAAGAAAGAGAAAGAAAGAAAGAAAGAAAGAAAGAAAGAAAGAAAGAAAGAAAGAAAGAAAGAAAGAAAGAAAGAGAAAGAAAGAAAGAAAGAATTCTGGTGTTTTGCTTGTAGTGTTAATTGGCAAATTGAAATTGCCAAGGTTCTTTACTAACATCCACTTTGAAATTTTTCTTCTATTGTGGCCACTTAAAGTTCTTGCAGAGAGATCATGTTCGACATATCCAGCACCTTATAGCTTTCCTTTTTCTCCAAGTCTTTCATATTTCTCAGTTCTGCAGCCATATTTCTTTGTCTTTTCATGAGGTCTTACCATTTGTTGTGAATCTAATGTTTGGCAATGTCTCTGTGGTTTCCAGGTAATGAGTAATGGTAATATTAAATTTAAATCTATAAGATGAGGAAATAATGAAACTCTATCTCAAATCATCTTTGCAACCTGTAATTTCTAATTTTTCATGACTAATTATAACTAATTCTTGACTTTTTTTTTGCTTTTATCTTTTTTTTTTTTTTTTTTGGTTGCTGTTCTCCAACACTAGAGGGTAGCATTATTGTTATATCTGAATGTTTTTCATCCTCTCAGCTAAGACTTGCATCCATAAAATGTTGCAAAAACAATTTTTAAATAAGTTTGGAGAAGAGGGCATTGTGTCAGTATGTGTAAAATTGGGGCGTAATTAAGATTATACTAAGAATAAAATGTGATGACTAAAATGTTTTAAAATTGATATATATCCCACAAATGAGAGATATTTCCATGAAATTATGACTAAGATTTTATCTTATATTTAGCTAGTATCTTTCCCCACAAAAAAAGTGAGGAAAAAAGTCCCACAGTGTTCATCTGTCTGGTTTCCTCTTCACTCCACATCTTGGGAGCTTAAGTATGCCACTCTTAAGAATAATTTAATCAGGATTCCTGAGTTTGGACCCAAACACTGGTATTGGGAAAAACTCTCCAAATTATCAGAGTGCACAATGACAACTGAATGTTGAGTTGAAAAATCACTGGTCAAGACCTTCTAGGACAATTTTAGGCAACAATAGCCATACCAGAAACCCTCATCTTCTGTGTGAGTTTAATTAGAAAGTTTTCAGTGGGGCACCTGGGTGGCTCAGTCGTTAAGCGTCTGCCTTCAGCTCAGGTCATGATCCCAGGGTCCTGGGATCGAGCCCCGCATTGGGCTCCCTGCTCGGCGGGAAGCCTGCTTCTCCCTCTCCCTCTCCCCCCTGCTTGTGTTCCCTCTCTCGCTGTGTCTCTCTCTGTCAAATAAATAAATAAAATCTTAAAAAAAAAAAAGTTTTCAGTGTCTCATTTTAAATATAATAATAGCCTATAATTTTAGATATTCTCAAGTTATGAAAGCAGCCTTCTATTGCTAATAAAAAACTTTTCTGTATTTGGAAATTGATATATTTTTTTAATCAGGACATCTTATCACCCTCTGTCCCATTTGATATTTTTGTCTTGAATTCTACTTGGATCTTTATCTTATTTTTATGTATATCAATATCTTACATATTCACCCTATTACTTTTTAGCATGCCATATATGTTGCCTCCAGTGTTGTTTGTAAAGGGCCTGGCTTGCTAGGCAATGGTATCTTAAAGTGAGCTTTGAGCTTGGAGTCTAGAAAACTAGGTTTGCATCATTTCTCTTGCAATTCCAATTATAAACCAGTTTTCACCTTGGGCAAGTAATTTAACCTTTCTAGAATGAGATCTCTTATCTTTAAAATGGGGGTGAGAGTCCCATGCATCTCACAGAGTTGTTATGAGGATTAAATTCAAGAACAGTTTACTTGAAAGCAGTTTGTAAACTGTAGAGTTCTAGGTAAATGATAAAATGATAGACACTTCATAAGTGTAAGAATCAGGACTAAAAACCAGGTCATCTAATTCCCCAGAGCCATGTACTTTCCACTCATTCTTATCATTTTAAAACATTGTGCTAAAGTAGGCTTTTGGGAAGCCATGGGTGTCTCTGTCATTATAGACCAAGTTAATCCTTCTAACAATGGCTAAAAGGAAGAAGAAAAAACATGGAGAGAGAAGCAGTCATATTCTATTTCTGTATGCATTTGTCTTTCCATGAATTTGTCTTTCAATCACTTCCTAAAGCCCAAACAAGCTACAGGCAAGTCTCCCGTAGCATCAGTGATTAGCTGAACAGAGAATATGAAACAAATTAGATAATGTCACCATGACAACCGGTGAGGCTACTTGGTACTCATCCACACTTTTTATAGTATATGTTTGGTAAAAACTTGACCTAGAAATGTTCATGCAATGAAATTTTTGAATTATGATTTCTACTTCCTTCTTAAACCATTTTCATTATGTTTTCTGTAAGGTCTCTTTCTTACAGTTTAAAATTGCACAAGAAGTAGAAAAATTATTTTGTTGCAATACATTTAAGCAAAGCAGAACTACAGAACATAAAAAAGAAATGTTCCTCTCTTCCTGACTACACCAAGACATTGCTTTCCCAGAGTAGTTGCCATTAATAGTTTCATGTATATAGCCTTCTAGGGCTTTTTTTAGGCATATTTAAATATACATAAATACACTCGCATAAGATTTTATTTATTTATTTTATTGAGAGAAAGAGCACAAGTGGAGGGGGGCAGAGGGAGGGAGAGGGACGCTGACTCCCTGCTGAGTGCAGAGCTTGACTTGGGGTTCGATCTCAGGACCCTGAGATCATGACCCAAGCCGAAATCAAGGTTGGATGCTTAACCAACTGAGCCACCCAGGCTCCCCCACACACTTGCATTTTTTTAATGCATTACACTATGTGTGTGTGTGTGTGCTTTCTTTATTATCTACTTATTTATTTATTTTTATAAAATATGTTTCCCAAAGGTGAAACTGCTGAGGACAAAGACATACATGTATTATTTTATATAAAAAGCATTAACAGATTATTTTTTAAATGTAACTAAATACATGAGAGTAGGGATAAGAATGGAGAGGGGTGGAGAGGAGTAGGAAAAAAAGCAACTTTTTCAGTTATTGGATACAGAGGTCTCTTGAGAGTTCCCTTAAAGCCAAACACACCTGCCTTTCTGCATTTTTGTGAGCCAATAATGTCTGTACTCTTCCTTGAGCTAACTCAAATATAGTTTTGCACTTGCAGCTGAAATGTTTCTAACTAGCAACAATCTACAAATAAATGAGGTCAAGTCTGTGGTTCTAGGAAGCCACAGGTAGTTGACTATTTTCCCTCACTTTTTGCTCCAGGTTCATTTCCTCGGTATCGTCCTTGAGGTTAGGTAAAGGCATTCTTCAGTATTGTACTACTTTCCACCTAGATTGCTGCCTTTTGATGTGGATGACTGCATCTCATGACACTGAAGCTGCCTGATACTTTGAGAATTCATTCTAGAACTCTCTTCTACTCACAACACCTTAGGTATCACATTTTATCACAAAATGCCACCTTGCAGTTCCAATTTTCACAAGGATTATAAATTCCAACCACTCTTTCAGCATCCTCCAAACCAGCCTAGTTGACACAAACATTGTGCATCATTTAAGTTTTTGTTGCCTTGATAAATGTCACTAAACCTATTTTCTCCAAATGATAACCTTCAAAAGGAATAAAGCTCATAGATCCATTATGTGTCATTCTCAATAGTGAGACAATGACATTTGCCTAACAAAAACCTGGATGACAGATTTACTCTGTCATCAGAAGCATGGATATACATTAAGTTTATGTACTGATTCCAACTGATAATGGCACAGCTGTGAGTAGGAGACACAAAATCAAAAATAACCATTGGAGAAAATAACCATAAAGGTTACTCTTACAAAAAAAAATTATGACTCTGACAAATATATTCAAATAAGCTTAGTGGTTACTCATTTATGTATTTGGCATACATTCAAAATACTTAATGCATTTCTTCAGGGTATGATGCATAATATTCAAAAACTATACCAACATTATGATCATTTATTCAATTTAATTTTATCCAATATCAACAGAAACTTGGGAGAATTTGCTGAAATTATAACATGTCTAATTAAACATCATCACTATTGCTTCATTCTAAAACAGGTGAGACTTTTTTGGCTATTTGAGGTCTTTTGGTATTCCAGGACTTTTAGGATTGTTCTTCTATTTCTGTGAAAAAGCCTTTAGAACTGTAATAGGGATTATTAAAACAGTAGATTTTAAGTGATCTCACCACACAAAAAAAGGTAATTATGTGAGATGATCATTGTGTTAATTAACTTGGTTGTGGTAATCATTCTATATATATATGCAGAATGTATATATTATATATATAATGTATATATACAATGTATATATATTATAATGTGTATATATATAAATCATCACATTTTACACCTTAAAAAATTACATCATGCAATCTAAGTATATACAATTTTTATTTGCCAATCACACTTCAATAAATTAGGAAAAAATAAAACGTAGGTGAGATTCCACTGCCCAACTCTCCTGACATCAAAATATTTGAAGGAAAAATACTTTAATTAAATCCTTAATTTTAAAATATCTGACTAGCTGCAGTGATGGCCATGTGTGCAGTATTTTCCTGGGCATAATCAGTGTCTGGCTTTGGTCTCACATGAATTCTGTGATTGGTTGAATCATAAGATTGTCACAAATAAAACTGAATATAAGAATGTTCACGACCTCTGCCGGTATGATACAGGGTGGAGAGGTACAGAATGGATGGCCCAACAAGTCTTTCTCAGTCAACATATTTTGGTTAAGGAAAAATATGAAATGATATGGACACAAGCTGATATTGATTACAGACCAATCACAAAAGTGACTTAGGAGATGTCTAAGAATCTATAAAACTATAGAATCACTAAAGAAAATAAATATTGGGTATAGTAATTAGGGTAAATCAAAGTAACTCTGATGAATAATAGTTCTCATATGGACAATCTCATAACATTGCTCCACTGGGTCTTGAAAACTTTATGCCTTATGCCTTTACCAAGCTCATGTGGAAAAATGTGATTTTGAGGATCCTGAGGAAGAACTGCTAAAGGAACAAGTGTTTCTATGGTGAATGGTTTATTAAGTTCACAGAGAGTAAGGTGTATATAGAAAGTTGAAGAGAATATAACCAATTTTGGCATTAGAACATAAAACATATCAATAACACAAACATGCACATATCCATAGACAATTATACATATATACAAATACATATGTCCACACTAATATGCTTATTATAGAGCAAAATATAAGTATGAAATTATCAAAATACAATCTTTTATAGGATTTCTATTTCTGGCAGAGACAGACCAATTTGTGACAGAATGATCTTTACACACACACACACACACACACACACACGGATAAAATATAAAAGCCATTTACCTGAAACATTAGGAAGCTACCATGGCAGGCAGGATAACTTCCTGATGAAGAGAAAAAAACTCATTGACATAACAACATCCCATATTATTTTTCTCCTCATTTCAAAAGCAGAAATTAAACTATCAGCAGTGTCATGGATTGGGGGAAAAATAATATTGATAGAGCCTAATAAGGTAAAATAGCCTAAGTAAATACCTCAGCTTTAAGTTGGAACTCATAAAAAACAGTAACTTAGAGTATTTATAAATCATAAATATACCAAGCCTCACAAAAATTGAAAGTCAAGTTGAATTAATTCAATCCAAGACAGTATGATGATCCTCTCCTTCTATAGCAAAATCTAAGGGAAATGACCTATAGAAATAGATAGCATCATCCAAAGCCTTTACAATTTTTACACATTCGACCGGTTTTAATAAAAAATTACCAGCATACCAGGTTACTGGATGAAGAGCAAAAAAGGCTAATAGAAAGGGTTTAAGAAGTTTTTCAGTTATTGGAGTTATTAGATATTAGATTTTAAATACAATAAATATATGTAAGAAAATAAATGAGAACATAGAAAATTTTACCAAAGAGCTGTAATTCTCAAAATAATCAAATGAAAATTCTTGAATATAAAAATAAAACCAGCTGAAAGTAAGAACTCAATAGGTAAATTTCCCAACTGATTAAACATAGCTGAAGAGAAGATTGGTGGTGAGCTGGAAGATAAGTCCATTTAAAAAACCCATTCTGAAACTCAAAGAAAGTACAGATACAAAACTAAAAGGAAAAAGAACTTAAAGGACATACGGGATAAGGTGACTAGGCCTAACATACGTGAAGTTGACACCCAGAAAGAAGAGGGGAGAGAGAGTACAGACCAGAAGCCAAATTTGAAGAGTCAATTTCTGAGAATTTTCCAAAAATAAAAACAAAGGGCCACAGATGTGAGAAATACTATGAAATCCAAACAGAGTGGTAGCAAAGAAAAATACATAATACAACATCATAGTTGAACTGCTGGGAAAAAAAAATTCAAAGACAAAATCTTAATAGCAGCCAATGGGGGGAAAGAAAGACACATTTTAGTCAAAACAGTAATAAAGAGTCTCACAGCTAACATCTTGACAAAAATTTCTGAAGCCTGAAAACATTGGAATAACTGCCCACAAAGTTGCAGAAATAAAAAAATAAATATACTCCTATATCTATTAAAGGAATTAATCAGAAATTTTGAAGTTTCCCATGGACTTTTGGTTTCAGTCTAGATGAAGTAAGCCCACTAAATCGAATCTCTTCCAACCACTTCAATTAAAAGCTTTGGACAGTATAGAAAAAGCAACTACAAGGAGGCTTTGAAAAGCAATACGGGAACCTGGGTGGCTCAGTTGGTTAGGCATCTGCCTGAGGTCATGATTTCAGGGTCCTGGGATCGAGCCTCACGTCAGGCTCCCTGCTTAGATGGAGTCTGCTTCTCCCTCTCCCTATGCGCCTACCCCTACTCCCACCCTTGGGCTTGCTCTTTCTCACTCTCTCTCTCAAATAAATAAATAAATAAAAATTTAAAAAAAAAAAGCTTAAAATATAGAAAAGAAAAGAAAGCAGTACAATTTGGAAGGCAAGTCAAAACTTAAAGAACAACCACTAGTACGAGGCAAGGTCACAGTCTGTCTGTCTCTCTTTTCCCCCCTTTATCTCTTGGAAGGCAAAATTGCACAACAGGTAGACTGTGAAAATTTCAAGAGATTTCCCTTTGAAAAAGAGGACCTCTGTGACTCAGAGAGTGAACGGGTAATCCCCTCACATGGTTTTTGACTGTTTGTTTTTTATTCTTTCCCCTCAACCCTGCTTCAAGCCTGTCCACTCACAAAGCTGCACTGCTGCTAAAGCAACATGGACGCCTTAAACCCCAAGGACAAAAACATCTCTGTGGCCAGAGGGAACCAAGGGGCCCTGTGTTCCAAAGAGTATGCAGGAAGTTCCTCCTACTTGTTCTTTTTCTTGTCATTTTTCCCTGATGGTAAAGTCATACAAAACTGCATGAAAGTACAGGAAGCTAAAATTCTGAGTGAAACTCTCGTTTTATAGCCATAGGTTGGTGAAATGGTGCCCCTTCGAACTGGAGAGCATGGGAAGATCTTAGGGTGGAGGGAGCTAGTGAAGGGGATTCCCTATCAACTGTCCCAATCCTGGCTCATCCTCAAGCTGCACATCGAACAGATGCAAAGCAGCAGACCAAAGTCTTTGAAACTGATCTATAATGTAAAGAATGCTCACACCTTGAGATGCTGTACAGACACAAACAGCACAGCAAATGTTGTGAGAACTAAATTTATATTGGAAACAGTGCCCACAGAAAGCTTGACAGAATGTGTTCTGAACCTAAGTTGATTGTTCAATAAGATACAATACAACACACACACACACACACACACACACACACACACATTATACGGAGGAATATTAGCAGAATGCAGAGTCACAGAATAATTTTCAAATGTTCAGGATGCAATCCAAATTTACTAAACATAAAAAGATCCTGGAAAATATGACCAGTTCTCAAGGAAAAAGACAATCAAGAGATATCAATACCCAGATGACCCAAATACTAGAATTATGAGACAAAGACTCTAAAGCATCTACCCGCAAATGTCTTGGTTTCATTTCCTAAGACTTCAAAAAAAAATTTTTTTATGTAGAACAAGTATAAAATAATAATGAAAAATTATAATAATAAGAGACTAACCTTGTTTATTTTATTTTCCTTTTCAGGGATGATGCCTTACTTAAGACCACCAACTAAACAATGCTTTTCAAACTTTAATATGCTTTCAGAGTACCCAGAAACCTTGTTAAAGTGTAGATTATAACCCAGTAGGTCCGGGGTGTGGCCTGAGATTCTACATTCCTTGCAAACTCCCAGGTTAGGCTGATGTTGCTGTCCTCAAGTCACACTAGTAGTAATGTCACATTTGAAAGTCTAAGTAGAAAATATCAGAGGTCATGCTGTAATTGATACTTCTCAAATGACCCAAGAACTTCGTTCCTTAGAGAGTTTATTTAAAAAACATCAATATTTCATAATCCAACAATTACTGCTCATTAATGCCTTTGATGGAGCTAACTGAAGGAATACATAAGTATCTCTTGTTTTCTTCACTAAATGTTTAAGAAGCAGGGCCCCTGGGTGGCTCAGCCAGTTAAGTGACCAACTCTTGATATCAGCTCAGGACATGATCTCAGGGTCATGAGATCAAGTCCTGTATCAGGCTCCTCACTCAGCACAGTCTGCTTAAGATTCTCTCCCTCTCCCTCTGCCCCTCCCTGCACACGCTCTCTCTAAAAATAAATAAATAAATAAATGTTTAAGAAGCAAACATTCAAAATATTCTAGGATGGGAAAAAGCAGTCATATATGATTGTTTTCTAAGATGATACTTTATATTTATATTATAGTTTAATACTGTATTACATGGGTAGCCTGAGAATTAAATTCCTAATAAAATACACACACATATATATGTGTAGGCTACCTGCCAAATAACTGTGACAATATTTTATACTAGAATATGAGATATTCTTTGATGAAAGATGCACACTGAAAGTATGACATGTTACAAGTTACTTTCCTTTATATATAAAATACATTTTGTTAATTTTTATGAAGCTAGTTAAATTTCAGGAAGGCAATAGCAATGACCTCATAACTAGGCACTATAGCTTCTTACATTTTTCAGAAAATGTAATTCAATCCAGAAACAAAATAATACTAGAACATCTCAAATTGCACAGAGGAAGGAAAGTATTAGAAAATGAAAGCAGGTCATAAATGTTTCAGCAAAGTGGAAAGCGTTTATGGTCTAACACTACAAAGACCAAAAGTGTGATTTAACCCCACTGATTACAGATTCTAGGTGACTATTATAATCACTAAAAGCTAAGAAATCCTAGGGTTCCTTTGCAAATAGTCTATAACTCATTGTGTTTTATTTCAAACTAAAGAGCAAATGAAGAGGGAAAAGAAACCTGTAAAATGACAATCCTATAGTAAAACACTTTTCAGCTTAGTATAGAGGCTTCATGACTGATATGGTATCCAAGGCAACACAGGTAATATATAAATGGTAAAATTTGAAATAAATCATCACAGGAAAATTCAGAATCTTAAACTACACAAAAGGGTCTATATTAGCAAGCACTCATTTAAGCTAACTCTAGAATTTCTAACACATCCAAAATGTCAAAAATATATCATAAAAACATCTATTTCTATATATTTTACATAATAATCCATTATACTTTTCTACAAGAACCTTAATCAATAATAATTTTATGAGCCTAGTTATACATATAATACATGTGGATAGTGTATTACTAGAAGAAAAATGATGTCTAAAATTTTCACTGGATTGGCCTTATTGGGAAAAAGTATGCACATACAAATTCTATTTATGATGCAATACAGTTATAATTCATAAGTAATAGTTATTATAGTTATTCTGGCATTATTATAGTTATTCTAGATATTATGTTCATGTTTCCACTGTACATGGATTGTGTATTATTGAATTGATAAAAATTTGTTTATATGTTTGGGGTGCCTGGGGGGCTCAGCTGGTTAAGCATCTGCCTTCTGCCCAGGTCATGATCCTAGGGTCCTAGGATCGAGCCCCACATCGGGCTCCCTGAAAAAAAAATAATAATAAATAAATAAAAGATTTGTTTGTATGTTTGTTTCTGTCACTCCTTTGTGAACACTTTGAAGGCATGGATCATATCTTTTTCATCTTTGCATCTCCCCATTAGTATCTGGTCCATATAAGTTTCCAAAAATGTTAAATAAATATATGATCACTTCAGAGTCTTTTATGGTTAGAAATGATACTTTGATACCCATTAAAATAATTTTCAAGTTATTAAGAAAAATATCCTTTTTAATGTGAGCATGAGTAAGTCAATGGTTTCTCACTTCAGGAATTCAGAACTCTCTTCCCCTTTCATTTAGAAATATGGATAAATTCTCATAACATCAGACCCATTCAATCTTATAGTCAAGAGATTAAACAGTTGTCTACATGGACATGCTCCCTCTCTCCTGCTGTCTGGCATCTAATAAAAAAGTTGTATCCTTTAATAAAAATTTATTTTTCAAGATGTACTCTGTGTCTGACACTGGGAAAATACATTAAGTACATAAATAGAAACATCAACTTTGTTTACTATGCAGTTGGAAAGAATAGATACTTAACTAATTATTAAGCTATTCTATACATCGAAAGTGCTGGAAATATACCCAGGAATCATTTTCTTGGTTTAATCAGCTATTTTATTGCAGAACTAATAATCTGTCATTTGTAATTACTCATCTTAGAAAGTTATCCCAATAATACTACCACTGTTCAAATACAACTGAAATTCATCCCTTGCTATTATCTTTATAGATTTTTTTCAAACTATACACAGAAGTCAGTTTTACCACTTTATAATATAAGTAACTCAAATTCCAGTTGGGTATCCACAACTCATGCAGCTTCTTCTCTTCTATGTGTACTACTAACTGAAATCAAATTAAGTGAATATTAATATTTAATGATTATTTCTATTAAAAGAGCTTGAGCCCCCATCCTATATATGGGGAAAATCTAACTTCAATTTAATTCTTGTACTTCTGATGAATTATTATTCTTGGTCTTATTCCACTTCTATGGTTATTCCCTTCTATTTAATCACCTGGGCCTAGAGTAGCTCACATTCCTTTTCTCTGATTAAAAAATAAAATAAAATAAAAAACAGACAAACAACCTTATAGGCACTGGTGTGTAATAGGCTTTACTGAAGCTTAGAGAATAAAGAGGTTATTTCACAGCAAGAGACACTGAGAAGTAAACATTAGACTTCTGTTTTTTAACATCTCTTTTCTATTGCAACCACTAGAAATTTTTCAATCAGTTTTTTTTTTTTTTTTAAAGATTTTATTTATTTATTTGACAGAGAGACAGTGAGAGAGGGAACACAAGCAGGGGGAGTGGGAGAGGGAGAAGCAGGCTTCCCGCAGAGCAGGGAGCCCGATGCGGGGCTCGATCCCAGGACTCTGGGATCATGACCTGAGCCGAAGGCAGACGCTTAATGACTGAGCCACCCAGGCGCCCCTCAATCAGTTTTTAATAGGGAATATATTCACATTGCAAAATGTGCAAAAGGGTGTGAAGAGAAAGCAATTCCTCCCAACTAGCCCTCTAGTTTCTTTACCCAGTGGTAATCACTACTGTTGATTTCTTGTTTTTCCTTCCAGAAATAGTCCTCATTAGGAGGATTTTCACAGACTAGTCCTCTCTTTGATAGCCAGTGGAAGGCCCCATCTTCCTTTGCCATAACTTTTTTTATGTTTTTTTATTTTTTTTTGCTTTTTTTTATTATGTTATGTTAATCACCATACATTACATCATTAGTTTTTGATGTAGTGATCCATGATTCATTGTTTGCATATAACACCCAGTGCTCCATGCAGTACGTGCCCTTTTTAATACCCATCACCAGGCTAACCCATCCCCCCACCCCCCTCCCCTCTAGAACCCTCAGTTTGTTTCTCAGAGTCCATAGTCTCTCATGGTTCGTCTCCCCCTCCAATTTCCCCCCCCCCCTTCATTTTTCCCTTCCTACTATCTTCTTCCTTTTCTTTTTTTAACATATAATGTATTATTTGTTTCAGAGCCATAACTTTTTTTTAAATAATAAATGGGTAATTTTATTTTTTTTTAACTGGGCCTGTCTGAATTAAATTACAGGGAGAAAAAGTTTCTCAAGATAAACCAGTGTCCAGACTGAAATCACTTTCAACTCAGCAACTTTTTCTTTTAAATTTGTATTGTGATAAAATAGACATAATGCAAAATATGCTATTTTAAAGTATACAATTTCAGTGTAACACAATGCAAAATTCACTTTTTTAAAGTCTACAGTTCGGTGGTATCAAGTATATTCACAATGTTGTACAACCACCACCACTATCTACTTCTAGAACTTTTTCATCCCTCCAAATAGAAAACCCACATCTGTTAAGCAATCACTCCCCATTTTCCTCCCCCACAGCCCCTGGCAACCACAAATCTGCTTTCTTCTCTATGGATTTGCCTATTATAGATATTTCATATGACGGAATTATACACATGTGGCCTTTTGAATCTGGCTTCTTTGACTTAGCACGTTTTCAAGGTTCATCTATGTTGTAGCATGTATCAGTACTTCATTCCTTTTCGTGGCTGAATATTTCATTGCGTGTCTAGACCACATCCTGTTTACCTGCACATCCATTGATAGACATTTGGGTTGTTTCTATTTTTGGCCTATTGTGAACAGTGCTGCTATGGACATTTGTATACACATTTTCTTTGAAAATCTGTTTCTAATTCTTTTGTGTATATGTGTAGGAGTGTAACTGCTAAGTCATTTGGGAATTCTAACTTGTTGAACCCTCTCTCATAACTTTTGCACTGTCTTCCTTCCTTACAAATATCTTTTCCTTTAGTTTACTGTGAAAAATCCCAAATTCACCTTGGGAAGAGTAGTTTAATCCTACCTTAATACCTTCATCTCCTTTCTGATCATAAAATGAGCCCATCTTGACTAACCCTAATTGTCCAACAAATGATTGGCTAAAAATAAGATTGTTCTGTGCCTAAAAAAAAAAATTGTAGCATTTTTCTTGTACAATCATAAACCAGCTTCACCAGCTATATTCACCAGCTATATTCACCATGATTAAATATCTAACAGAATTAGTGTGTTTCTCCATGGCACAGGGTTTCTTAACATAAACTGAATAGTTTACAATTGATTAAGAAATGTTATTCAAATCATACTGACTGGTTTTGGTTATGCCATGGTCGCACATTAGAAACTAGATTTTGAAAATGCAGGATACTACATTATGCCAGAATTGACAGATATTTTAGGTCATGAGGAAAATGTATTAAGTTCAAAAGGCAGAAACTTCACTGGCCACATTGCCTGATTATAGTTCACCAAAAAATATAAACTAATAATATCAATTTAAACCACAAAAATACTTTTTAATTAAAGAGCACTCTCCTAAATGACTCTGGGTCAAGTAAAAATACAATAAGAAAAATAGCACCAATTATTTTTTTAAGCAATAAAAATAAGAGAGGGAGACAAACCATGAGACACCCTGGACTCTGGGGAAACAAACTGAGGGTTACAGAAGGGAGGGGAGTAGGGGGATGGGGTAACCGGGTAACGGGTATTAAGGAGGGCACATGTTGTGATGAGCACTGGGTATTATACACAACTAATGAATCACTGAACACTACATCAAAACTAATGATGTAATATATGTTGGCTAATTGAACATAAGAAAAAAAAAGAAAAAAGAAGAACACAATATACCAAAGGCCAAGTATAAGGACAATGGTATGTTCAAATATAAATGCCTTGAGTTACATGTATTTATTATTGAGGGGTGAGGGAGAAGAATAAAATGAACTCAGCTTTCAACTTCAAATTTTATAAAGATACAAAGAATCAATCCTAGTGGAAACTAGGGGAAAGAATTCCTAAAATTTACAACAGAAATGCACACAGTAGAATTAATAAATCTAAAAGCTAGTCCTTTGAAAATTTAATAAAATGATGAAACTATAAGCAAATCAATCAAGAACAAAAACAAAATCTATGAACTAATCTCATAATGGAGGAGAAAACATTACAAAAATAAAATGTTTTAAAATTGTCACTACACAATGAATGATTTACTAAAAATAAATTGCAAATGATGTCTAAATATGAAGCCAAAATCAAGACAACTGATGATCCCAACATTGCATTTCCATAGGGCTTGATGCAATTCACCCTAAATTCGTGTGCAAGAGCAATGACTAAAGAATATCTACAAAAATTTGAAGAAGAACCAAGTGGGAAGACCTTATACTCAAGATATCTGATATCAAAATATCAGAAGTTATTATGACAGTATAATAACTAAGACAGTATGGTACCAATGGCACAGGGACAGATAGCAGATCAATGGAACAAACTAGAGAGCTCAAAAGCAACCCACTCAAATATGGAAACTTGATATATATTAGAAGTGGCTATACATATTGAGACAAATGTGGAGTAGTCAATAAATAGCAATTACTAGAGTAATAAGTTATCTGTATGGAAAAGTATGGATTCCTAAATTATACTCTACATAGAAGTTAATTCCAGGCTATAAAAAGCCTAATGCTTAAAGCACTTTTAGAAGAAAATATAGAAAAACATCCTCATGAAGAAAATAGTAAGGAAGGATTTCCTAAGCCAGACATTAAAAACACAAACTGGAAAGAATAGTTCAATTCGACTCCATTAAACTTTAAATTTTTTGTTCAACACCATCATCAAAGGAAAAAGACACACCACAGATTAGGAAATTACAAATTTAATGTTTATACCTGAGAAGGAGTCATACCTAAAATTGATAAATAATGCCTACATGTCAGTAAGAAGTCATATGGGGAGAGGATATGAATTCACAGAATAAAGAAACCTGGATGGCCAATAAATACCTGAAAATATGCTCTACTCACTAGTAATCTGGTCAATGTAAATTAAAGCACCATTTTCCCTCCATTAAATAGACAAAAATGTGTACCTGGGACAATACCTAGAATTTTTAAGGGCATGGAAGGAGAAAACTCTCATATTCTGCTGGTGGGGTGTGAATTGCACAGCCACTTTGAAGAGAAATTTAGCAATATCAAATGCAGGTGAAGATGCTCACACTTTGCTCCAGTATTCTAGACATACACTCTAGAGAAACTCTCATGTATACCTACCATATATGTTCACATCAGCATTGACTATAACAGCAAAAAGAGAGGAAATAAGTGAGATGTTGATGATCCCAGTAGTGAAGGTGCTAATAAAACAATGAAACAGAGTGGGATTTCCCTTGTTGTATGTCAACAAGGAGATAAATAAGTATTTTAGAAATATAAAAATATAAGTATAGATAGCAGTTAAAATGAATAAGCTAGAATGAAATATCATATATATATATATGATCCATATATCTATATGCCATAATATGGATGAAAAAGGCAAGCTGCAAAATGACAGGCAGAATCAAGTTTAAAAATATGAATAACAATGCTATTAATAACGTATGGATACATGCATATGTTGTAAGAGTCTAAAGTAACTTACAGAAACAAACTATGAGATAGTGGTACCTAGTAGTGTTGTGGGGCAAGGTAGGGGGGGCTGCAAATGTGGCTGTAGTGTTTTGCTTAAAAATGTTTTGAAACAAATATGGCAACATGTTAAGATTTTATTTAGCTGGATAGTAGGAATATATGTTATTCACTTAACTGTTCTGTATGTTTGACATAGCTCAAAATTAAGGAAAATACAGACATATACATACACATGCACACAAAAAGACAACTGATAACTAAACTGAGAACATTTCCAAACAACTATTACTGAAATTACTAAAATTGTTTCACTAGAAACATGGTCATTAAATCCACGAGTCAAGTAACAATACTTAGTATCACTATTATTTAGTATTGTTTGGAAGCAATGATCAGTACAGTAAGACATGAAGCAAAAATAAAGGGCATGCAAGAAAGAAAAAGACAAAAATAACATTTGTCACTGATGTGACTATTTCTAGAAGACTTGAGGGGATCGTCCAAAATTATATTAACTAATAAACTAGTATGGAAAGTAGGAAATGTAAGGTAACATACAACAAGGGAAATCCCACTCTGTTTCATTGTTTTATTTGCCCCTTCACTACTGGGATCATTGATAGTCTATACCCTGTTGCTAAATAAACATACTTAAAATGTTTTAGGGTCACCCAAACATGGTACACAATTCAAATTTCTCCCTAGCGAGGAACTACTGTATGAAATAAACTGGTGATTGTGTTTTGGAAGCTATAATGCAGAAACAGCCCTTCTTATAGTACATTTCTTTAGTATGATTTTGGGTGAAAATGGCATTATATCAAAAAAGAAGTCATTCAAAAAGTGCCATAACTTGTGCACCCCATGTTTATAGCAGCAATGTCCACAATAGCCAAACTATGGAAAGAGGCTAGATGTCCATCAACAGATGAATGGATAAAGAAGATGTGGTATATATACACAATGGAATATTATGCAGTCATCAAAAAAATGAAATCTTGCCATTTGCAACAATGTGGATGGAACTAGAGGTTATTATGCTAAGCGAAATAAGTCAATCAGAGAAAGACAATTATCATATGATATCACTGATATGAGGAATTTGAGAAACAAGACAGAGGATCATAGGGAAAGGGAAGGAAAAATGCAACGAGACAAAACCAGAGAGGGAGACAAACCATAAGAGACTCTTAATCTCAGGAAACAAACAGAGGGTTGCTGGAGTAGAGGGGAGTGGGAGGGATGGGGTGGCTGGGTGATGGACATTGGGGAGGGTATGTGCTATGGTGATCACTATGAATTGTGTAAGACTGATGAATCATACACCTGTACCCCTGAAACAAATAATACATTATATGTAAATAAATAAATAAATAAATGAATAAAAAGTGCCATAACTTTCCAAGAGCCCTTGTGTGAAAAGTCATAAACTGAAGAGTAGTGATGTGAAGCAAGTCTATGTAGGAAAGCAAACCTGCCTCATGCCACTAGCCATGTCTTCCTGCCTCTCCCCATTTAGAAACTCACTTTCTATTGGCTTTTAGTCTTTCTTATACTGATTTGTTTTTTTTATACTGATTTCTAACTTAATTGCCTTGTAGTTAAAGAATGTTGCTTGTCTGATATAAATTATTTGAAATTTGTTGAAACTTGTTCTATAAATCTGCAGTGTGGTTAGTTTTTGCCAACGTTTCATGTGTACATGAGAAAAAATGTGTATATTCTCTAATTATTGGATGCAGTGTTCTATATATGGCTATTTCATCATGCTTGGTAATTGCATCAAATTTTCAAATACTACTATTCTCTTGCAAATCTGAAGGTCTTCTGATGGTATATTCTGTTTCATGTTTTTATTATATCTATGGTCATTTTCATTATTTCAAAATTACTTATTTTATCATTGATATACAAAAAAAACCATTACTTTAAGTTCATTGTATTCTAAATATGCTATTTGTTGTCTCCAATGCCTACAGCTAATAAATGATTGTTTCCTTTTGTATATTTAATTTTAGATCGTAAACTCATGTTTGATGAAATTTCATCGGTGGGAAACTTGAAGGACCTGAGTTAGAGTGAATTCCCTAGAGAGATTTTACATTTGCTTTTGTTAGGGATTACAAGACCATTGTCAATCAAGACGCATTTTTTTTAAAGATTTTATTTATTTGACAGAGACACAGCAAGAGAGGGAACACAAGCAAGGGGAGTGGGAGAGGGAGAAGCAGGCTTCCGGCCAAGCTGAGAGCCCAATGGGGGGCTTGATCCCAGGACCCTGGGACCATGACCTGAGCTGAAAGCAGACGCTTAATGACTAAGCCACCCAGGCGCCCCAATCAAGACCCATTTTTAAATATTAATATTTATTTTTTGCTAAGATCACAGGAGTACATAAATCCAAGTCCAAATCCATGTGAAGACAGAACTACAGTGACAAATTACCAGAGCAGATTTCTTTAAAATCCCTCCAAAGGAAAAGCCAAGACAGGCAAGCTTGCCTATCATCTTATTAGCCAGGGGCAGACATATTATATAAGGATGTAGTCCCTTAAGAAATCTACAACTTTGGATGTTTTAATTTGAACTCCCCTTTTTTTAGGAGCCCCATATCTTACTACCAACCCCCTTCATGTAGCCATTATGACTCAGGTCTCTTGATTGCTAAGATCTATAATGCTACCCACAAATTCAGCAGAACAGCCTCTATCAGAATTTTTTTTCTATTTTCATTTTCATTTTCATTTTCATTTTCAAGTTCTTCTTTACCATTAACCCCTGTAAATCTCATGTATTTCTTCTGGGCTCAGTTTTGCATTTAAAGAATGTAGATTACATATCATCCAACTTCTTCATGTATTTTGTGCTAAAGCTATTTAAGGATATTTAATCTACCTGGCATTGATGAAAATACACCAAATACTACTTTCTTATATTCAATCTTTCTTTTCTCATATTCTTTCTTGCCCAGAAGAACCTCTGAGAATACCTGACCCTTTGAACATGTGTAGATCATAACAAACTGTTCTTGCAGAGAAATCGCCTTCTGACCACAAATATACACCTTCATATGAGAGGTTAATCAAACACAACCAACAACAAAAAAGAGAGCAGAAAGTGAATAATTTCTTTTGTTTCTGTTCATAAACCTGCTCTATCTCTCTAGTGTTATGAAGAATAAAGTATTTTGCTATTTTAAGCAAAAGGCAAATCTAAAAATCCTCTGGGCCTTCTCTGATCACCCAAAACTCAAACTCTTTTTCTATTAAGACTTCTTTTCATCAGACACATCTTAGAGAAAGTCTTTGTCTTTGCCTACATTGCTATACCACTGTCCTGCTTCTTCCTACTATCTCTAGTGATCCATTTAGAAATAAAAAAAAAAAAAAAAAAAAAAAAAAACATGACCATCATTTGAAAGTGTGGTACCTTTTTCTTTGACAGGAAACAATTATAACTTAATGGAAGGATGTCGATGGGCATAGCAACAACATGATGTAACTTGACTAGCACTTCCCCCACACCACCTGGAATGTGCTGTGGATATAGTCCATGTCCAATAATAACTTGTTCAATAACTTATTAAATAATTATTCAACTGGCATAATTTCCCTAACACCTTCCATATGTCAATGTCTTCAGCTAACTAAAACACTATTTATATTTTATTTTTTTATTATGTTATGTTAATCACCATACATTACATCATTAGTTTTTGATGTAGTGTTCCATGATTCATTATTTGCATATAACACCCAGTGCTCCATGCAGTACGTGCCCTCTTTAATACCCATCACCAGGCTAACCCATCCACCCACCCCCTCCCCTCTAGAACCCTCAGTTTGTTTTTCAAAGTCCATAGTCTCTCATGGTTTGTCTCCCCCTGATTCCCCCCCTTCATTTTTCTCTTCCTGCTATCTTCTTTTTTTTTTTAACATATGATGTATTATTTGTTTCAGAGGTACAGGTCTGTGATTCAACAGTCTTACACAATTCACAGCACTCACCATAGCACATACCCTCCCCAGTGTCCATCATCCAGCCACCCCATCCCTCCCACCCCCCACCACTCCAGCAACCCTCAGTTTGTTTCCTGAGATTAAGAATTCCTCATATCAATGAGGTCATATGATACATGTCTTTCTCTGATTGACTTATTTCGCTCAGCATAATACCCTCCAGTTCCATCCACGTTGTTGCAAATGGCAAGATTTCATTCCTTTTGATGGCTGCATAATATTCCTATATATATTACACATACATACACACACACACACATACATACACACACACATAATATTCCTATATATATATACACATACATACACACACACACACACACACACACACACACCACATCTTCTTTATCCATTCATCTGTCGATGGACATCTTGGCTCTTTCCATAGTTTGGCTATTGTGGACATTGCTGCTATAAACATTGGGGTGCTCGTACCCCTTCGGATCACTACATTTGTATCTTTGGGATAAATACTCAGTAGTGCAATTGCTGGGTCATAGGGTAGCTCTATTTTCAACTTTTTGAGGAACATCCATACTGTTTTCCAGAGTGGCTGCACCAGCTTGCATTCCCACCAACAGTGTAGGAGGGTTCCCCTTTCTCCGTATCCCCACCAACATCTGTCGTTTCCTGACTTGTTAATTTTAGCCATTCCGACTGATGTGAGGTGATATCTCACTGAGGTTTTGATTTGGATTTCCCTGATGCCAAGTGATGTTGAGCACTTTTTCATGTGTCTGTTGGCCATTTGAATGTCTTCTTTGGAAAAATGTCTGTTCATGTCTTCTGCCCATTTCTTGATTGGATCATTTGTTCTTTAGGTGTTGAGTCTAATAAGTTCTTTATAGATTTTGAATACTAGCCCTTTATCTGATATGTCATTTGGAAATATCTTCTCCCATTCTGTCGGTTGTCTTTTGGTTTTGTTGACTGTTTCTATTGCTGTGCAAAAGCTTTTTCACTATTTATATTTTAGAAGAATGAAGTCAAGTGCTCAATAACACTGCACGTTTGCAAGGTGGTGATAAACCTAATTTGTCATTTTAGTTTTTCCCTAGTGAGTTTCTAGATTGTGTTATCTTTTGGCTTGGCAAATTTATATATTCTATAAACTTCTGTACTTTGTTCTTGAATTATTGATGACTCCATTTGGGGGAAATGCTGATGTGTTTTTAACCTTTTACAAATACAATAAACAAGCCCTTAGTTTTAGGACCTTTCAAATCAAAACAAAAAAAGGAATAAAGGAACTCTCTAAAAGTCTTCCTTTATTCAAAGAAAAATTATTGATAATGTCTTCTATTTCTACAGTGTGTTGAAATATTCTCTTTCCTACTGATCTGAATATATTTTTCAACATTATCAGAGGCCTCTACTGCCAGTTTTAGCCATGTGAAAACAGGTAGCAATTTTTTTCATCTTTAAAAGGAAAGTGCATGGCCCTTTCATTTATTCAGGGATTCTTGTCTACCAGCCTCATGTTCCAGAATCAGGAAATCAGTCAAAGAAACTATTGGGTGGCCAAAATAGATGTTACCAAGTTCATGTGAGACCTATAGAAGAATGATGAGAGAGATGAAGGTACTAGGTACTAGGTACTAGGAAGGGTGCCTGAGTGGTTCAGTCAGTTAAGCATCTGCCTTTGGTTCAGGTCATGATCCTAGGGTCCTGGGATCGAGCCCTGTGTCAGGCTCCTAGGGTCCTGGGATGGAGCCCTGTGTCAGGCTCCCTGCTCAGCAGAGGGCTCTGCTTCTCCCTTTCCCTCTCCCTCTCCCCCAGCTCATGCTCAAGCTCACTCACTCACTCTCTCAAAAAAATAAAATCTTTGTTTAAAAAAAGAAGGTACTAGAAGATTGCTGAAGACTAGCATATAGACAGAAGTAGAAGGGACAGCTGGGATTTTGACAGTGAGGAACGAGATAGAAAATTATGAAAGTGAACACCTCAAAAACACACTGGTCTGAAATCCTTTAGAACTGGGGCAAATGATATATCTAGAAGGCAATAGAGAGAATCAACCTATTACACTGTAACTGCTAATTACAGTATCTGTGGTCAACCAAAATATATTTACTATTTGAGAAGTAAATAGAAGAAAGGTTCAAACTATTCAGTGTAACAGATTATATTTAATTAATTTTGGAAACATTTTTTTCAAACTTGGTTAATTTCTAATAATCCTCCAAATATGTTTTACTATGTATAGGGATGGCCCTCCTATGTTCTAAATAAATTAACATATCACCTCTTGATCTTGATAATTAAATGAATAACTCTCACGGTTTCAGATTACCTCATTTCAGTCAAGAGTTAGCTGCCCAATATTTCTAATGTAGCTTTATTTCCCCCAGATATTTTTAATATTTAAAGAATATATAAAAGGGTACAAATAAGTAAATATGTTAATGCTTCAAAAAATTTCAAATAATCCCTTTTAAATAATAATTTTCAAAATTATAAACCATTTTAACATAAAATAATTCACTGCTTGATACAGAACTTTAAGTTCAAGTTTCAGAAACACAATTCAAACCTGCCTTATGAAGAAAAGTTCTGTACTGGTTCACATGACTGGGGATTCAGAACTAGAACTGGTCTCAGTCAAACCTAGTCAGAGGTCAAATGACCAAATGGCCTCTCTGTCTCTCTCTGTCTATAAGAGGCACAGGAGGCAAAATATGGTCATAAACAATTCCAATTACCAACCCCATAATAAAAAAAAAAAAGAAAATTTCTTTTACCACTTCCTGCTTCAGTGGTATATGTGTAGGGGAGGGGATGATGTATCTATAAAAGGGAATTCTAACTACCCAGCTTTGCCAACCCTTGACCATAAGCCCATTCCTTTGGCCATAAAGACAAGATAGTTTTATTGACCACTTCACTAGAGCAATGAGGGAATAGGAATGGGGGTGTAGAATTACTGATACCAGACAAAGAGGGGAAGGCCTGTTACACAGTAAAAATATATATGAAGTACATGGTTTCTCTTATGAAAGTGACTTTAGATCCCCCCTTCCTACTACCAGCAGACCTCTACATAAGGAATTCTGTGCAGATCATGGATATTTAAAAATAAGTCTTAGTTGTCTATAACAGTTACATAAGTGAAAATAGCATGATGCTCTGTTTGAAGTTCAACCATTCACCAGCAAGACTCTTAAATCTTCAACTGAAGGTGGGTTCAGAAGAGCAGTGAAGGTGTCCAACACCATGGTCTGTAGGAGAAATATCACCTGCTCTGATTCCCAGTTGTGTTATGGGACTGAGGATCACTGTCCAAATATGACAAAGTTATTACCAAGAAACAAACTTGAAAAGTATCCAGGATCCCCAGTCTCTACTTTTCTACGGTTGTATGTATGACACCCAGAAATTCCCAAGGCTATTTCCAGTTAAAGTGGTGGCAGTATCCATCTCTCTTAAGATCCCTGCTGACGCTATGATTTTAAAGGGGAGAAAAGGGATTAGAGAGTTGGAAGGAAGTCCTCTGAAAGTGCTGGGAAATGAAGAATTGGGGATGAACTGTCGGTTTTCAGAAAGGTATTTTCAGGTGCAAGTTTTAAACATGCATACAAAAGAAAGTAAGAAGTGCCATTTTAAGTGGAAATTCACAGAGAGAAAATGGCACCTAAAGCAAAAAAAAAAGTAAACTCAAGTGGCCTGAAAGAGCCTACCAGCAGGTGACAGAAACTAGTGAATCTGGCTGTGTAAGTTTGCATCCATGCCCTAGTGAACCAGTTAACTGCAGTAACTGGGGTGCACAGTTATCTTAAAGTCCTTGTTCATTGACTTAAATGTCTGGCTCTCCTGTGGATCTAGGTCTGTTTTCCATAGTTATTAATTATCTAATCTCCTTTCTTTCCATGTGTAGTAATTTGTGACTGAAAGTCAGAAATCTCATATGAAAGACTGTGGAGCCAATTTGAGTCTCTGGATGGGCTTCCTGGCAGGCAGTTATGATAAAACATAATCCATCTGATATTGAGATGCTTCAAAGCAAAGCTTCAGGCTTTGTGAAACCTGTTCTTTACAAAAGGTCTCTCTGACTCCAAGGGTATAGTCCCTCGCTAATACCAACTGGAAGACTTGGGTGTATACTAAGCCCCTCCTTCTTGGTAGTCCCGGACTCTAGTGTCTGACCCTGTAGACCCCGAGACTGACAGAAGTTTTTCTCAGCTTCTAAGAATCTCAATAATCCCCCTTAGAATGGGCAAATGCTTTGAAAGGAAAGGTGGTACCAAATATTTATTTTGCTTTACCCTTTTCTTCATTTATGCTCTTGGCCGCTTGAGTCCTTGCTGACTGGGAAGCCCTCTGATACGTTCTGACAAACGTTTTTCTTTATTTTTTTTATTTACCATTTTTTTTATTATGTTACGTTAATCACCATACATTACATCATTAGTTTATTATTATTATTATTATTATGTTAATCACCATACATTACATCATTAGTTTTTGATGTAGTGTTCCATGATTCATTGTTTGCGTATAACACCCAGTGCTCCATTCAATACGTGCCCTCTTTAATACCCATCACCAGGCTAACCCATCCTCCCACCCCCCTCCCCTCTAGAACCCTCAGTTTGTTTTTCAGAGTCCATAGTCTCTCATGGTTCATCTCCCCCTCCGATTTCCCCCCCTTCATTTTTCCCTTCCTGCTATCTTCTTCTTCTTCTTTTTTTTTTTTTTAACATATAATGTATTATTTGTTTCAGAGGTACAGGTCTGTGATTCAACAGTCTTAAACAATTCACAGCACTCACCATAGCACATCTTTAATTTTGTCTATATTTTCCAGGTAGTCTCTTTAAGAGATTGGTCTATAACAGGCTAGATTACAAATTTAATATCCCCAAACAAAAGTCTTTTTGATCCAAGAGCCCTTTCAGTTTTTCAATTCCCTAAATTTCTATTATAATTTCATACTCAATACCATCTAAAATAATATTTTTATCTAAGTTTTTTAAAATGTAAAGCGTTACATGTAGATGATAATATCCTTGAAGGTCAGATTTATATCATACACTTCTTATATGTCCCCTGAAGGGTTAAAATATTTGATTGGAAGGTTGTTGGTATGTTATGCAGAAGTAGTGAGCTGAGCACTAAAAAGATTAGTTTCTATTTGTAATACCAATCTGGTAAGCCCCTCATCACTTCTTACACAGCATTTTCACTTAGAAAACTATGCTACAAACTTATCTATATGTGCATGCACTGATCCATATAATACACTGACCATGTCCACAAAACACTAACTTATGCTAATTTTATCTTTGAAGTATTTTACTGAGACATTATACATATAAATATGTGTATTGTAATCCTTTGCAATAAACTATATATATGTGTCAATGAATGTGTATTTGTGTTTTTTCCATGCCTTGAGTTCTCAGTCAGTGAGGACTGGTGAAGCATATTCTATTGAGAATCTCAGCTAAAATTATAAACATCACAGCCAAGACTGCTCTATCATTTTACCCAGTGTCAGGTATATTCTGCAACAAGGGTTGTTTACTCAGCTGTGGCCTCTTTTTCTGCCATTTACTTTGTGTGCTGGCAAATAGTATCAACACTACTGGATGTCAAAAGTATGCAAGTGATAATGTTGGACCTCCTTCAAAGAGAAAGAAGGAAATGCATCAGGCTGAGTATGAAAAGTGCAAGGTTTATCATGACTCAAGTTGCCTTCTGGAAATGAAAGCTTCGGAAGGTAAAGACTAACAGATGACTTGGGATTTGTGAAAGTCCTCTGACAGAATGAGGGACATCATAAAAATCGTTGCAACCTGGGACAACTGACCAAATATGTTATGGAATGTATCTGGAAGAAAACAGGATAGAAGACGAGTTATGATTTCAGAGGATGTGAAAAGAAAGGAATAAGGATTGCTTAAGTATGAAACTAGAATACATCTCCACAGAGAATAGGTTCAAAGCTTCTTCTGGGCTCTATAGCACTGATTTGACTGATGCTTCTATTTGAATTTATGCTTCTCTGTATCCCAATTCCTCACAGAAACTGTGTGTACACAGATGTCCACTCTAGTAGGGGATGGTTTAAATAAAAATGGTAATCCTTAAAAAGAAAAACTAGCAATTAAAATGTATAGACTTGCAAATATCATCAAGACATATTTTGCAAATGACACTACAAAGGGCTGATATCCAAGATCTATAAAGAACTTCTCAAACTCAACACCCAAAAAACAAATAATCAAGTCAAAAAATGAGCAGAAAACATGAACAGACATTTCTCAAAAGAAGACATACAAATGGCTAAGAGACACATGAAAAAATGCTCATCATTAGCCATCAGGGAAATTCAAATCAAAACCACATTGAGATACCCCTTACACCAGTTAGAATGGCAAAAATTGACAAGGCAAGAAACAACAAATGTTGGAGAGGTTGTGGAGAAAGGGGAACCCTCTTACACTATTGGTGGGAATGAAAGCTGGTACAGCCACTTTGGAAAATAGTGTGGAGGTTCCTCAAAAATTTAAAAATAGAGCTACCCTATGACCCAGCAATTGCACTCCTGGGTATTTACCCCAAAGACACAGATGTAGTGAAAAGAAGGGCCATATGCACCCCAATGTTCATAGCAGCAATGTCCACAATAGCCAAACTGTGGAAAGAGCCAAGATGCCCTTCAACAGATGAATGGATAAAGAAGATGTGGTCCATATATACAATGGAATATTACTCAGCCATCAGAAAGGATGAATACCCAACTTTTACATCAACATGGATGGGACTGGAGGAGATTATGCTAAGTGAACAAGCAGAGAAAGTCAATTATCATATGGTTTCACTTATTTGTGGAACATAAGGAATAGCATGGAGGACATTAGGAGAAGGAAGGGAAAAATGAAGGGGGGGAAATCGGAGGGGGAGATGAACCATGAGAGACTATAGACTCTGAGAAACAAACTGAGGGTTTTAGAGGGGAAGGGGTGGGGGGATGGGTTAGTCCAGTGATGAGTATTAAGGAGGACATGTACTGCATGGAGCACTGGGTGTTATATGCAAACAATGAATCATGGAACACTACATCAAAAACTAATGATGTACTATATGGTGACTAACATAGCATAATAAAATTAAATTTTTAAAAAAGACATATTTTAAGTAAAAAACAATTTATAGAAAATTAGATATGGTATGACCTCACATAGAAACATAGAAATATATTGGGGCACCTAGGTGGCTCAGTCAGTTGAGCATCCAACTCTTGATTTCAGCTCAGATCATAATCTCAGGATCGTGGGATCAAGCCCCATGTTGGACTCCACACTCAATGTGATGTCTCCTTCTCCCTCTCCCTCTACTCTTCCCCCCACCTCTCTTTAAAATAAATAAATAAAAAGGTATAATCTCTATTTTGATTGATGCATCCCTTATGGAACCATTTAACATTAATGTACAGTTTACTTTAATAATAACCTATTATGATCCTTAGAATAATTCAAGAATGTTACAACAATTACCATATCATTTTATTTGCTGCCAGAGAATCGACAACATATGGCAAATGGCCTATTTGTTCAGAATATTAAGGATACATTATTGCTGTGCTTTGTAGTACAGACTTTAGCTCTTACCACCTAAAACCCGTTCTTCTGGCTGAATTTCTGAAGAACAAGAGAATCCTTGGAGAGAGAGAGAGACAGAGACAGGCAGCGAGAGACAAAGATAGACAGAAAAAGAAAAATTACGCTCCAATGAAGAGAATTCTTTTTGTTTCATTAAACAATCTATAGGATTTTGTGCTAGAAAAGTAAGTAAAAACCACATTATTAATATATTGCCAAAACTTTTACAGAATTAGCCTGCCCTGTGTAATATTAACCAGTGAAGAAAATCTTTCTGTTTGTCTTTAAGAAATTACTTTCTCCAAAATTGAGCTTAGAATAAAATTTTTATATTTGTTTCTCCTCTTTTTGGTCACAATGTGGGAATGTGGGCAAATGCAATTTCTCTTAAGTATCAAAAAGAAAAAAGAAGAAAAGTGGTTTCTAAAATGCAGTATGTGAACAGTGGTAATAATGAAATGTCAACAACTAGAAAAGTATATTGTCTTTTCATTTAAGTATCATTACAAAAGAAAGTTCATTTATTTGTTTGAAGTCATAAGGAAACTGACAGCAACATGAGATATTTCTTCAATCCAAAAAAATGAAAATTAGATATTAAAAAAACCACTGAATATCAAAAGTTATTGTTTCACTGGACCATTTCCTTACAACACACAAAAAAATAGACTCAAAATGGTTGAAAGACCTAAATGTGAGACAGGAGTCCATCAAAATCCTAAAGGAGAACACAGGCAGCAACCTCTTCGACCTCAGCCGCAGCAACTTCTTCCTAGAAACATCGCCAAAGGCAAGGGAAGCAAGGGCAAAAATGAACTATTGGGACTTCATCAAGATAAAAAGCTTTTGCACAGCAAAAGAAACAGTCAACAAAACTAAAAGACAACCGACAGAATGGGAGAAGATATTTGCAAATGACATATCAGATAAAGGGCTAGTATCCAAAATCTATAAAGAACTTATTAAACTCAACACCCAAAGAACAAATGATCCAATCAAGAAATGGGCAGAAGACATGAACAGACATTTTTCCAAAGAAGATATTCAAATGGCCAACAGACACATGAGAAAGTGCTCAACATCGCTCGGCATCATGGAAATCCAAATCAAAACCTCAATGAGATATCACCTCACACCAGTCAGAATGGCTAAAATTAACAAGTCAGGAAACGACACATGTTGGCTAGGATGCTGAGAAAGGGGAACCCTCCTACACTGTTGGTGGGAATGCAAGCTGGTGCAGCCACTCTGGAAAAAAGTATGGAGGTGCCTCAAAAAGTTGAAAATAGAGCTACCATATGACCCAGCAATTGCACTACTGGGTATTTACCCCAAAGATACAAATGTAGGGATCCGAAGGGGTACATACATCCTGATGTTTATAGCAGCAATGTCCACAATAGCCAAACTATGGAAAGAGCCAAGATGTCCATCGACAGATGAATGGATAAAGAACATGTGGTGGGGGGAGGGAGGGATGGGGTGGCTGGGTGATAGACACTGGGGAGGGTATGTGCTATGGTGAGTGCTGTGAATTGTGTAAGACTGTTGAATCACAGACCCGTACCTCTGAAACAAATAATACATCATATGTTAAAAAAAAAGAAGATAGAAGGAAGGGTAAAATGAAGGGGGGGATATTGGAGGGGGAGACGAACCATGAGAGACTATGGACTTTGAAAAACAAACTGAGGGTTCTAGAGGGGAGAAGGTGGGGGGATGGGTTAGCCTGGTGATGGGTATTAAAGAGGGCACGTTCTGCATGGAGCACTGGGTGGTATACGCAAACAATGAATCATGGAACACCACATCAAAAACTAATGAAGTAATGTATGGTGATTAACATAATAAAATTTAAAAAATGCAAAATAAATAAAAAAGAACAGTTAATTCCTATTCTCCTCAAACTCTTCCAAAAAATCGAAAACGAAGGAAAATTTCCAAATTTATTCTGAGGCCAGCATTGTCCTGATACCAAAACTAGATAAAGACACCACAAAAAAAAAAAAAAAAAAAAAGAACTATAGGCCAGTATCTCTGATGAATATAAATACAAAAATCCTCAGTAAAACACTAGCAAACAAAATCCAACATTACATTAAAAAAATCATTCACCATGATCAAGTGGGATTTATTCCTGGATTGCAAGGTAGTTCAATATTCACAAATCAATGCGATACATCACATCAATAAGAGAAAGGATAAGAATCGTATGATCATTTCAATAGATGCAGGAAAAGCATTTGACAAAGTACATTTGTTCATGATAAAAACCCTTAACAAAGTAGGTTTAGAGGGAACAGATATCAACATAATAAAGGCCATATATGAAAACCCACAGCTAACATCATCCTCAATGGGGAAAAGCTGAGAGCCTTTCCATTAAGGTCAGGAACAAGATAAGGGTGTCCACACTCACCACTTTTATTCAACATAGTACTGGAAGTCCTAGCCACAGCAATCAGACAACAAAAAGCAATAAAAGGCATCCAAATCAATAAGGAAGAAATAAAATTTTCACAACTTACAGATGATATGATACTACAGAAAACCCTAAAGGCTCCACCAAAAAACTGCCAAAGCTGATAAACAAATTCAGTAAGGTGGATACAAAATCAATGTGCAAAAATCTCTTGCAATTCTATACACCAATAATAAAGCAGCAGAAAGAGAAATTAAGAAAACAATCCTGTGGGGGGCGGGCTCCCAATCAGATCGGGGACACCCCAATCAGGTGGAAGCCTGCGGTGTGGGTGTTTTAAGAATTCACCCAAGGCAGACAAAGGAGATAGTTTATTGAATACACTACAAGGAAGCAGCGGGCAGGACAGCAAAGTAGAGACTGTCTGCCATGAGACATTGGTGGGGGGCTGTAGTTAAAAGGGGGAAGGTGAAGAAGTATGAGAACATATGGAATTTCTAGGTGTAAGTAGCCCATTGGTCAGCTAGGGCTTATGGATGTTTCAAGGTGGGTCGCTTAATGGGCCTATTTGTATTGAGACAGGAGATTGTTGTGAGGTCTTCTACCTGACTCAGGTTTCCATTGTTCAAGTTGATTGCCTAAAAGCAGCCTCTACATATCCCATTTATAATTGCATCCAAAAATAATAAAATACCTAGGAATAAACCTAACCAAAGAGGTAAAAGATCTTAACTCTGAAAACTATATGCCACTGATGAAAGAAACTGAAGACAACACAAAGAAATGGAAAGATATTCCATGCTCATGGATTAGAACAAATACTGTTAAAATGTCTGTACTACCTAAAGCAATCTACACATTTATAATTCAAGCCCTATCAAAATACTAACAGCAGTTTTCACAGAGCTAGAACAATCCTAAATGACCCCAAAGAGCTAATGCAATCTTGAAAAAGAAAAGCAAAGCTGGAGGCATCACAATTCTGGACTTCAAGTTATATTAAAAGCTGTAGTCATCAAAATAGTACAGTATTGGCACAAACACAGACACATAAATCAATGGGATAGTGTAGAAAATCCAGAAATAAACCCACGATTATTTGGTCAATTAATGCTTGACAAAGCAGGAAAGAATATCCTGGAAATTGGGCCAGTGGAAAAAGGCCAGTCTCTTCAATAAATGGTGTTGGAAAAACTGGACAGCAACATGTGAAAGAATGAAACTGGACCACTTTCTTACACCATACACAAAAATAAATTCAAAATGGATGAAAGACCTACATGTGAGACCTGACACCATCAAAATCCTAGGAGAGAACATAGGTACTAACCTCCTTGACACTGGCCGTAGCAATCTCTTCCTAGATGTGTCTCCTGAGGCAAGGGAAACAAAAGCAAAAATAAACTATTGGGACTTCATCAAAATAAAAAGCTTCTGCACAGCAAAGGAAACAATCAATAAAACTAAAAGGCAATATATGGAATGGAAGAAGATATTTGCAAATCGCATATCCAATAAAGAGTTAGTATCCAAAATATATAAAGAACTTATAAAACTCAACACCAAAAAACCCCCTAAGTAACCAATTTAAAAAATGGGCAGAAGACATGAACACATGTTCCTCCAGAGAAGACATACAGATGGCCAACAGACGCATGAAAACATGCTCATCATCACTTACCATCAGGGAAATGCAAATCAAAACTACAACGAGGTATCGCCTCACCTGTCAGAATGGCTAAAATCAAAAATACAAGAAACAACAGATGTTGGCGAGTGTGGAGAAAAAAACATTCGTATACTGTTGGTGGGAATGCAAACTGGTGCAGCCACTCTGGGAAACAGTATGGAGATTCCTCAGAAAGTTAAAAATAGAACTAACCTACCATCCAGCAATCACACTACTGGGTAGTTTACCCAAAGAATACAAAAACACTAATTCAAAGGGATACATGCACCCTTATGTTTATAGCAGCATTTGGAAGAGCCAAGATATGGAAGCAGTCCAAGTGTTCATCGATGGATGAATGGCTAAAGAAGAAGAATATTATTCAGCCATAAAAAAGAATGAAATCTTGCAATGTCATAGATTCCAAAAAAATATTAAGCAAAAGCAACAACTAATAATTCCTTAAAATTTAACACAAATTTTATATACACATATATGCAAAATGTAAATTTACATACCTATATATGTATGTACACATTTTAGATAAACTTTCTAAAAAATGTAAATTATTATAAGGATTTACTGTTTACTTTTTTTTAAGATTTTATTTATTTGAGAGAGAGAGAGAGAGAGAGAGAGCACGCACAAGCAGGCAGAGGGGCAAAGGGACAGGGAGAAACAGACTCCCGGTGGAGCAGGGTGCTGGATGCGGGGCTCAATCCCAGGACTCTGGGATCATAACCTGAGCCGAAGGCAGGTACTTAACTGACTGAGCCACCCAGGCACCCCAAGGTTTTACTATTTTCAACCAAAAATGTTAGCAATAATTTTTTTTTTTAAATAACAAAGTTGGTGGGGGAGTAATACGATTGTCACTCTGATATACTCTGTGACTATAGCGTAAGTTTCCACAGGCTTTCTGGAAAATAATCAGCTGTGTTGAATCTTGAAATTTTATGAGCTTTGATCCATAAAGTTCCTCTTAGAAATTTATCCTAAAATACAGAGAAAAGAACAATATAACTACCAATTTAATAATTACTAAAAATAAAAATAAAGAACCCATATATTTATTATCAGGGAAATGTCTAAATAAAACAAAGAACACCCATAGTATGAAATATTATAAACCTTTTTTTAAAAAGATTTTATCTATTTATTTATTTGAGAGAAAGAGAGCACAAGTAGAGGGAGGGGCAGAGGGACAAGCAGATTCCCCACTGAGCATGGAGCCCCACATGGGGCTCAACATGGGGCTCGATCCCAGATGCTGAGATCATGACCTAAGCTGAAGTCAGATGCTTAACCAACTGAGCCACCCAGGCGCCCCTGAAATACTATGAATCTTTAAATGATAATGTCACAAAAATTGTAATGAAGTGGGGAAAATGCTCATTGTGTTGTAATGTGAAATAAATTAAGATATATATCTATTATATAAACTATATGTTATATATATAGTGTTAGTACTCAAATAGAATTTTCTTTTTTCCCTTTTTTTTAAAGATTTTATTTTTAAGCAATCTCTACACCCAACACGGGGCTTAAACTCACAGCCCCAAGTTCGAGTTGTGTGTTCAATGGACTGAGCCAGCCAGGCACCCCCCCAAATAGAATTTTTGCACTCTATCTGTGCACCAAACTGTAAGTCACTTGAGGATAGCATGCATACAGACACACACACACACACACACACACACACACACACATTATTCAGTCTTTTTCAAAATGTACAGCACATTGTCCATGATTAATACATGTTTTTTAATCACTGAATAGACCAGGCCAATTAGTACATATACATACTTAAAGGATGAAATGAAATTTATCTAAGGGTTAACAGTGGTGTTGACATGGACTTTTTCAAGTTTTTTACAATAAACATTCATTTTATAAAATATTAAAGAAACAACTCAACTACTAACTGAAAAGGTACTTCCTAACTGTAAAAATTAGAGAAATTTGAGCAAGCTTTGCTTCTCTTAAGTGTATGTAAACCTGACATCACGGACGCAGTTCAAATTGATTTTTTTTTTTTTAAGTGTCTGGGCAGTGAGTGAAAGGAAGGCTACGTGTTCTCATTGTGTTCTGGCAACAGCAACAGAGAGAAGACAAGTAGTTTCCTTCACAGTTCTTTATATTAGGGCCAAAAGAAACCTATTGAACAACAACAGACCCACAATGGGAAGCAGACTAATAAACATGAGGTAGAACAAATAATCCTCAGATTGAATCCAAGGCTCCTTGACTAACATGACTGTTGCTCATTCACAAAGAGGAACTTGAGTTTTAGTTGGGATAATTTAGTGTGTTAGAAAAGAATTAAGTCAGGAGGCAAGTTTTCATGCCACTCTGCTAGGATCTGTGTTGATTTTTGCAAAGGACTCAGTTTGTAGCCTTGGATCCCTCTCCCCCCTCAACCCTACAAAACTACTCAAACAGAGCCCAAATCTCTTGAAATATTCTCTAGCTACCTTACGGATTTGTTACAACACATGAGTTCCTTAATAAGCTTGTTAGGCTGAAACATTCACATCCAAAATACAACTGCTCAAAATGCATTGTGATTAAAAGCCTTCCACTGATGAAATGATGTCTTCATAAGCCAATGCATATTTTATGGGTGGTACCGTGTATTGTTTTTGTACTAATATTAGTTTAATGAGCACTTCTGTTTGTTACAGATTGGCTAATACATTTTTTATTTCCTATACTTTGGGGCAGGCCCTTAAGTAATTGGCCTCTAGACAATTTCATATGCAATGCACAGTTTTTTAATGGAGGTCTAAATAAAGTGTGGTATTAAACAGTCTGCTTATGAAAGAAAACTTCTAATCTGGTATCTGCGCCAGATGAGGTACCCTGGAGGGTTGCCATCTGGTTCATGTATTTTTAATAATCTCAAGATTAGTTTGCAATAGTTCAGATCTACAGTGTTCTTGGTTTTATTTAGTTGTGGTTAAAATGAGTCACTGTAAAACCAGAAGCAGCAACTCCATATGATTGAAAGGGAAGTGGGGTGAAAACCCTCAATTAACTTGTAATGTCCTTAAAAACAACATTTACATCTCAAATACGAGCTTAATTGGAAATCAACACAAAGTGACAAAACTTTTGCTTTAAGAATTTGACTACTTGTGAAATTTTACAATATTGGGGCAGCTTTGATTGAAAATATTAGTTTAAAAAATACAAAATTTATTTAAGTAGTTTTAAAAGCTGGGTCACCTGGCTGGCTCAGTCAGAAGAGTGTGCAATTCTTAATCTCACGGTCATGAGTTCGAGCTCCATGTTGGGGGTAGAAATTACTTAAATAAATAAAACTTAAAAAAAATAATATGCAGGGTCGCCTGGGTGACTCAGTCCGTTAAGCATCTGCCTTTGGCTCAGGTCATGATCTCAGGGTCCTGGGATTGAGCCCCACATCAGGCTCCCTGCTCAGCGGGGAGCCTGCTTCTCCCTCTCCCTCTGCCCCTCCCGCTTGTGCTCTTTCTCAAATAAATAAGTAAAATCTTTAAAAAAAATAACATGCAATAAGGAAAAGTTGACAGGCCCAAAATAATAGTCCTGCTCCTCCTAAAAATCTGTATAAGGGAATATCAAACCTTCTTAGTGAGTATGTCAGGCACACTGGTACTACTTTATCTCTTGGTGAAATACTGGACCAGTATTGCACCAAAGGACCACGAAAGGTCATCCCAACTGATTTAGAGAATTAATGCCTGCTGACAAAATGATTCATTCACTCCCAGAGAGAAAACCGTAACTGGGAAAATACACAGAGCATCTTTTGTGATCTTTTCATTTATTTCCTGAGTAGAAATAGCAATTTTTTGTTTATATTTTAAATTTCCTCCTTTCCCCAGAATATCTTTTCCTAACTCAATATAATTGGTAGTAACACACCACATTCTGTGTCAGTGCAGTTTGAAATTGGGAAATTCTCTGACAGAATATGTTTAGTGAAGTTATTAGGCACATCATAATTTGACATTACAAATTTAAAAATTAAAAATTTGTATTTAAAAATTCTAAATACTACTTTTTGTGTATTTTAGTATTCTTATTGAAGAAATTCATTTTCATTTCTACACTAAAGAACACAGAATGAAGTTAAAGGAGAAATGTGAAAACATTTCTACACCCAGCCCTCAGAGAAAATCACTTAACAGTGATTGATGTTGATGTATTGTCTTCCATTTATATATATTATATATATATTTAATTATATATATATAATTAAAATCATTATATGCTTTTGATGGACATAACCATTTTGTTCAGTTAACTTTAACTATTCTTTAATGTCCTTTCAAATGACCATGTCATATGGCATCCCACTGACAATTTCTTTAATTCTCTGTTGCTACTGATTTATGTTGCTTTCAGTATTTCACTCTTACTAATAACATATTTTTACAGAAAGATTCATTCAACTTTCTGAATGGACTCTTAATATAAATCCTAAATGGGGAAAACAATGGGCCCAAAAGACCCTTGTTACATATTACTAAATTATTTTCCATATGGATTCTAATAAATTACACTGACTGGCAATATAAATCTCACCCATATCTCATCAGCATTAAGCATACTATTATTTTTTAAAATACATGTTACTTTGGTGCTTGAAAAATTATTTTATGAATTGGTATTACCACTGAGCTTCAACACATTCCCACATGTCTGCCCATGTATATTTATTCTTCTATAAATGTTTTTGTTCATGCCCTTTCCTTAGTCTTTAGAAAATTTGCTTTCTCATGTTTGTATTTTCTTTACCTCTATCCAACTTTTTCTGTACTGCTTAAAGGTGGAAAAAAAATAAAAACAATGTCAGTTATATTGCAATGAACATGAAGGAAGGGCATGAAGATGCTCATACTGTCCCTCAGTTTAAAGCCTAGGCATTTCTGTGTAGTTCAAAGCTTATGTTCTATTTAAAAGAGAGAACAGGAAAAGGAAGCTAGAAGGAACTCACATGTGAAATTATATATTTAAGATCCTTTTTTATAATATTCTTTTATTTTACAGATAAATAAATTCAGGCATGTAAAAGCTGGTTAATGGTGTGACCAAGACTAAAGACTAAAACCCAGGCCACTGGACCTCAGATTAATATTAACTCACATTTGGAAAGACAGAATCTTCTAGATCGCTTTGGCACTGTGCCTCAGGCCTGTCCTAGTCAAGAGCCAGAGAATATTGTTGATTTGGGTAGGGGGGAAAAGGGTGTTGAATCCATGGAGTGGAGAACACTACCAAATTGCCATTTTTTCCCTCTCTTCTTTGCGTATAAGACTTCATTGATGTGCAAAGTATAACTAATGTACTGAGAGATTCTGGTTGATTTTGTCCTAGGGCTTAAGATTTGGCCACCTCATTGTACCAGAAGGCAGCATGACAAAAACTGATTTGAATGGGACAGTGCCTAAAATGGTGATGATACAAAGCTGATTAAAAAGATTTTGGCAAAACCCCATTGAACTTTCAATTCTAATGAGCTGATACTTAAAGAGGAGTACTTAAGAGCACAGAGATAAATTATAATAATTGAATCAAGGGCACAATCAGCAAATGCTTGTACTGGGAACCTACCTGGTTCTCGAATATTCCTGTTTTGATAAATCCAACTGTGGTTTCCAAATCTACTGGTATTCTTATGAGTTTGTATTTCTTCTTGTACAAAGATAGCTAATAGGTTATATTATATGTTTCCATCCAAATCATCTGAATTACTGTACATAGAAGAATTGTGAGTCAACAATAGGAAACATGAGAGTTACAATGATCATTAGGCTCTGTCTGCCATCTGTTCAGGAGAGGAGAGCAACAACCACATATTGGTCACATCTCTGTGTTGTCACCACTAATCAGGAAATGGTGTTGATGGGCACAAAAAGAATAGAGACCAACCAGTTTCCCTGCACTGTGGGTTTAGTATGCTTATTGAACTACACACCACATCCTGATCCTGTTCAGGGACACCTTACAGAAAAATAAAAGCCATCTTGAAGCCTCCTTCCCAGGAATATAGGACTTATTTTTAAATCTCCTTTAAAAGAAGCACAATTTCTTTTTTTTTCAAGAAGAATAAAAATATATAGAAGTTTAATCTCAACATTAACCAACAAAATGAAGATTAAAATAACCACGTGATGTTATTTTTCATCTCTAAGCTTAAGGATAAAGAAGAATCATATCTTTTGTTAGCAAAGACTGGATAAAAGAAGTACAATTTCTAATTTAACTTTTTAGTTATTTCTTTTATAGATTTATGTCAAAACTGTCCTCCCACATTTTGTATATATGATGCCAAAAAGGCTTTGCTTGGCCCTCTCCAGTTCACAGTGAGTTCAACTGGCATGAACAATCAGCATAGTTATAATTACATTAGTTAATCCATTCCACTTACCAGAAGCACTACTAGTTAACAGTTATAAACTATGAACTATTCAGTGAAACAAAAATAAAATCCCAAAATTAGAGTTATATCTCTCAAGAAAAATAACTTATAAGTGAAATACAAATCTAACCCTGAAATAACTTTCACATTTATCAAGAAAAAGTAATTTGTACTTTTTAAAATATGCAATTTACTAACAGCTCCTATAATCACAGTAATTCTCACATAAGCATAGAGCACATGCTCATAACTTTGTAGTCTGGCAGTTCATTGAACCAATCTTTTTTTTGTTGTTGCTGCAATTTACATCTTGATTTTAACACTCATATATTCTAAAAGGACATGAGTGAATAAATTGAGTTTTATTCTTTAAGATATCTTCATATTCAACTCATGTATCCCTTTTGAAGTAAAATCCATCCATATATTACTATTTCCAGCACACATACTAAAATTTTCAAGGCAGATGTCAGACCCCTGGAAGAAAATAATTCATTATGATGCCTGTAAAAAATGCCTCCTTAATCCATTCACCCAGACCTCTTCTGAGTTTCAAATGCACATTTCCAACCTTCTTGTAGACACTTGCACCAATGCCTACTGTCCCCCTTTTTATTGAAGTATCACTAGCCACATATAGCCAGAAAACTTCTGTTTTTCATTCTTTCTCTTTCCATTTATCCCACATAGTAAGTCATCAAGTCCTTTTCCATAATATTATTACACCCCTTATTCCTGTAAGGAATCACAACACTAAGCACCAAATCAGGAGGCTGAATCCAATCATCAGCCCCAGTCTACACCCTCTCAAGTACAAAATGCACATGACAGATATTCATATATAAAACCCTGGCAGGCTGCACTCATCATCTCAGTTTAAACACTCAGTCCAAGTGATCTCATGAAACAGCTCTCATCATCCACTGCCACACCTGTGACCCTACCAAACTCAGAGGTCAGTGGAAGGAGAAGATGGCAGAGATTGCAAGGTTACTGTCCTTCCTTCTTTTTTATCTATAGACAGCAATGAGAAATTTCAAAGGGCAGGACTCTTCCTCAACACCAGTGGTGCCTCTTGGAAAACTCCTTAAAACTTATGAGTACATACCTTCCTCCCACCACCAACCTCCATCCTAAACAAAGGTATTGGAAAGACGGTGCTCAACCTTCTGTTGAAGGTTTCAGGAGGGACCCCCTCCCTCTATTTTTAATCCTAAGTGAAAAATATTTGTCACACCTTGCATCTGGAGCTTGTGAAATGCATCCATATTCTCCAATACAAGGAACCAGTGCTCCTTGGAATGGAAAGGAAATAACTCTTTCAGAGACTGGGACAGTAAATACACAAGATGAGCCTGAAGCCATCTTATAGTGCCAGAGAGTAAGAAAGTGCCCTCCTCCCAAATAAAAATAATCACAATGAAGGAGATATGTCAAAGGGACACATGGGGGCATTAGATGTGCAGAACCAGGCGATGACAGGACGCACAGATGCATGAGACCACACCTGACGTGCAGATCTAAGAAATGAAGTGGGCACACAACCTCCAGGGAGCTAACCCAATGACTGCTTGTCTGGAATAAGACAGGTACATGCACCAGCTGCAGACACTGTCCCAAAATCTGTCAGGACACCACCATTGTTAAGTTGGTTTTAACTTCAAAAAGCACAGAGAGGAGTCAGAGACTTTCATCCCAAATTGACCCAAGCTTTTGACTTGGAGTGGCAGCTCAGAATGATAGCAGAGGCAATTTGGCTTCCTGGTTTGTTCTACTAAAGAACTGATCTTTTTAGGACTAACTTTGTGGAGAAAAATCCTAATAACAGCCAGTATGGGAAATATAGGTGGAACACATATAGAGGTGATGTATAAACCCCAGTTTCCCAAACCTTAATCCAGCCCCTTTCAGCCCTCTGTACCATACATGCTTCTGACCTCGGCAGTAAACTATTTCTACATTATGTAAGATTCACTGAGAAACCCAAAGCAAATATGTGCCTATAGGTGCATGCTCTGCCTTGAATAAACAACAGATCTAATAGTAACAAGAATAATTGTATTATGTTTCTAAAAATTTCATGAGGAAATGAGTCTCTGGTTCTTAACTAGATGTGTTCGCATCTTACAATGATATTGCAATTCTTGCATCATTTTTTTCACAAGATTATAATTTTTGGGGGGATTTACAAAGGTAGGGCCCACTTCAGACTGTAGAGAGTGAGTAGCCCCTGAATGTTTGAAGTCGAACCATGGAAGAGACAGCACCTCAGATAAATCAATCAATCAGTCAACCAAGAGATTATCATCCTTACCATCTCTCATTCATTTGGAAGTTGAGGAATGCAAATATCCAAAGGGGAACTCTCATGGGATGGAGCTAGCGAGGTGGAGAACTTGTCAAGAGCTTATTTTGTCCATGGCAATGGACCAGGTCTAACAATCTAGAGCAGGGGTCAGAAAACTACAGCCTGCAGGCAAAATATGGCCCTGCCTAATTTCTTAATGCTTTGTTGGAACACAGTCCACTTATTGATACATTGTCTATAGCTGCTTTCTCTACAACTGCAAAGCTAAACAGTTGCAAAAGAGACAGTAGGGTCCACAAGCCTAATGTATTCACTACCTAGTCCTTTACAGAAAAAGTTTGCCAATCTCTGATGTACAGAGATGCAACGTGTTGTTATCTAGAAGATTCATAGTGTTGTTCTAGGGTTGTTTTTCTTTTTATTCTGATTTTTTCATAATCAATATTAAAAAAATATTCTATCATGTCTCAGCTAAGCTATAGTAAAGCAAGAGCAAGGTCCTTTCTCTAAATTGGGACCAGAAAGTTGAAAGACGAACTGTGCCCCTGGAGGCTATCATGGGGATAGCAACTAATCTAAAGGGGATGGTAACAGCCTCAGAGTGCAGCCGTACCATGAGATTCTCTTCCTGTGCCAACCTCCAAAGGCAATGTTTATTTTTTCTTATTTTTTTCCCAAACAACAGAGATTATTTATTTGCTTTTTTCACTTTTTTAATCAGCTGTGTTGGGGTAAGATAACACATAATAAAATTCACTAATTTTATGTGTACAGCCTTAAATATGCATGGTGTCACCACTACCATCATAGTATCGAACATTTCCATCACCCCAAAAGTCCATTCATATTCTTTGTAGTCAATCCCTTCCTTCACTCCCTGGACCCGGTGACAAGCGATCTACTTTCTGTCATTACAGTTTTACCTTTTCTAATTTTTTACATAAATGGAATCATAAAATATACCTTTTTAAAATGAAAATTGCATATATTTAAGTCTTACAACATGATGAGCACACACACATACACACACAGTGAAATAATTACTGGAGTGTGCTAAGTGAAATAAGCCAGACACAGAAAGAAAAAAAAAAACTACCTGATCACACTTGTATGTGGAATCTAAAAAAGTTGAATACATAGAAGCAGAGAGTAGAAACATGGTTACCAGAGAGAGGAGAAGTGGGGGCAATGGGGAGATGTTGGTCAAAGCTGCAGCTACACAGGATGAGTAAGTGTAGAGATTTGATACACAGCACAGGGACCACAGTTAATAATACTTATTAAATATTGAAAATCTACTAATACAATAGATTTCAGATGCTTTCATAACACAAAAAAATGGTAACTAAAGTGAGGAGATGGTATATTAATTAGCTTGATTATAGTAATCATTTCACTACGTAAAAGGCGGTGTTTCTTTAGTCTTCCTGTGTCTTTTTTATTTACAATATATTTCTAACCTAGTTATGAAAAAAATAAAGAAGTTTACAATAATAAAACACATAAAATAGGATTTTCTTAAAGAAAGACTGTAGAGGAGACCCAAAAATCACAGAATAGCCTTTCACTAAGAATCATATTCCCAGTTGACCACATGTTCAGAGCAAGCTCTATCTTCAAACCACTGCTGCTAAAACTATATTAACATAACCAGGACATAGCCTGCCAGATGATAATAGTATTTACAATCCTAGATTCTGTTATAAAACATGAATGGCCTTCCTGTGTGTTCAGTAGGGCTAGCTCTCATTCTCATTCTTTATTCACTCATCCATTCATTCAACAAACATTAACCGATCATTCCCATTTGGGCACATACATTCTAGGAAGCACATCCACAGCAAAAGGCAAGCTCTTTCTGGAATTTTCCCAGGACATGTAGTGGGCTCCTATGCCTGGGCAGAAGTTTTCCAAATGTACATAAGATAAAATTATTTACAAAGTGCTGACTTTGTCAATATTGAAGAGCTCAAAGAACATTTCCCATGTTCTCTGCCTTTTAAAAATGAGCTTAGAGAGTAGAGCAAACACGAGCAATCAAAGAAAAAAAAAAAAGGAAAATAGTAGATATTTGACATAGGAAACTGTTTCCATTTTTGAGAGGAATGTTAGAAGAAAGAGGCCTCAGTGAGGAAAGCAGAAGAAGTAGGCATTGGCTAAAGGGACAAAAATATTAGACAAGTTAATGAGAAAATAATAATAAATCTACTTACTGTGCCTGGGGAAGCATTATACAGACAGTCTGAGCTTTTGCAGTGTCTCCTAAAAAAGAGGAGGAAATAAGTCAGTAAGCAAAGACTCTGCCAGTCAAGTATCACCATTCCTTCAACAACTATGGATAAAAGCATCATTACTGCTGAACCAAACTGAACTGGCCCCCAACTGATCATTTTCTCCAGAGCCTTGCCTATTCCTCCTGGGAGTAGCTTCAACTCAGGTGCCCTAACCTGAAGGGTGGGTAGTCTGAACGCTTCAGGGTGACTGACCCACTCTGGGGCAAACGAGATGATGTTATTTCTCAAAACATTCAGTTAACATTTAATAATTTTAAAATGAAATACTTATATTTCATTTTTTAAAATCCTGGTGAAATTTAACCTGAAAGCCCTTTACTATGGAAGCAGAACCCATTCGGATGTGCTCCAACAAGGTCCTTGACCACATTCAGCTTTGCAGGGATAGAGAAAGAGGAAGAATCAGATTAAGAGCTGGTGTGTTAGCTTGAGTCTCCAAGGTGATCAAGAGAGAAAGCAGAAAACTGTGACCACAGTGAATGCTTTTGTAAGGAAAGAAAGAAGAATGAATGCCACTGAAATCATAAAAGCTGATTGTTTGTTTAGATAAAAGGAAAGAACTTCAAGTACATTTCATTTTTTTCTTATTGTTATAACCCACATTTAGCTTTCTAATCAAAGCCTCCTAGTCTATACTTGTTCTATAGAACCAAATACATTTAAAGTTAAGTAGTTAGCTTTAATATAAAATTAGTCACTATGTAATTACTCAAAAGACATGTTCATAACCATAAAGGAAACTACAAAACTCTCTAAAACTCCTTCCACGCCTAGAAAACATTTATTTCTTCTGGGGTATCATTTTTTCAAACTGCTTTCAGGCTTGCTAGATTTTCATGGAGACTTTCATAAACAAAGCAAGGTTTCAAATGGTTTTGTGAAATTCTATAATTTGTTAGAGGATATATTTCTGATTTGTTCCTTTTTATTTTTCTGCTTCCCAATTACATTTTCATTTATACTTGTTGCTCTGCAGTTTTCCCCCCAAAAGCAAGTGATGAGTGAACCATTTGTTTAGTAAATATTTATTGAATAGCTAGCAGCCAACGTAGTATCTGACAAATAGCACTCAATAAAAAAAAAAACATTGAATGCAACTGGAATATGTGTATATTCTGAGGGCACCCTGTAGCCCTTTGGAGATAGAAAGTATATGAAATGCAAGTTCCACCTCTAGATCAGGTTTAGAAAATATAAAAATATCATGAAAGTGGTATAGAAAATTATCATGTAAGTTCAGAGTAGGCAGAACACTCTCTGGTGGGCATATCAGAGCCACACTCTAACAAAGGAGGCCTTTGAGCTTGAATGAAAGATCTGTTTAGAATTTGGGTCTGTGAAGACATAGGTTAAGGCCATAACAGGCTGAGAGAACATGGAAAAGCATAGAGTTGTGAAATGAGTACAGGCAGTTCAGTACCCAGCTGAAGACTAAGAATTCTATACAGAGACTGAAAGAAGGAATAACATAAAGGCAGGAGAGAAAGCGATCAACCCAATGCTCAGTTTAGCACGTCTCAGTCCTACAGGTAGACTGTGCTGAGCACCTACTAGACAGATCCAAGAACTACGTATGCACAGACAAGTGAAACAAAATTTCTGTTCTTGAGTTTCTCCCATTTAAGTGGTGGAGATCAACACATAACTCAATGTTTTCAATATAAGTACCATGATAAAGGCAGGCACAGAGAACAGCTGACTCTGGGGAGGAAAGTCAAGGGAGGCTTCCTGGGAAGGCAGAAACGAAACTCAACCTTGAAGGATAAACAAGAGGCCAGTTGGGAGACATGGGTCAGGGAGGCCCTTCCAATTCAAGCAAGAAGCTGCATGTGCAGGCAGTGAAGTGAGGTTTCTTACAATTATATTTCAACAAACTCCACCAACATGGATTATTAATAACAGACTCATTTAAACTGTGCTTTATTAGCACTTACTTTATAAATAAGAAATTTTCATTCACTCAACAAATATTTACTGAGCCAAGCTTGTCCCCACAGTGTTCTCTGCTCTTTTAATTCCTCCCTGGCTTTTCTTGTGTAGTTCTCTCTGCCCACATGCCAATCTTTACCATCTTTACCCATCAAACTTCTATTCGCCCACCAAGGCCATCTACCCAGAGACCATCAATTTAATGAAACCTGTGCTAATACCTCAAACAAATTCCTCCTACTTCTTTTAAGTACCCAATACATTCCTTTGTACTACCTCATTATACCCACCCCATTTGCCTTATAGAATTATGTTTATACCAAAATTTTGGTAAGAACAAATACTGTGTTTTGTTACTCTTTTAATCCTATACAAGACTAGAACAATGCTTTGCACCACCAGCTTTTGCTGAAATGAGTGGATAAGACATTCCAAGAATAAATCAAATACATGTGTGGGTCAAAATTATCCCTATTTCCAGGTCTATATATGTTCCATATATTTGTAAATACAGATAAACATCTATTGACTTATATAAAAACAGTATCTTCAGCAAAATTTCCTGTAGTATTTATACTACTTTTCTCCAAGGTATTTATCTGTAAAATGGAGATACTAGAGAAATGAAACCTTGGAAACCATGCTACAAGGATGACAAAGCTATATGACTCCAATTATATGATATTATAGAAAAGACAAAATTATAGTGAAAAAAAAAGTAGATCAGAGGTTCCAGGGTTTATGCATAGGGTGTGAACTTTGATTGCAAAGGGAAAAGGGACTACTTTTGGGGTGATGAATGTGTTCTAAATCTTTGACTGTGGTAGTAATTGCATCACTTTACATATTTACCAAAACCCATTGACTCTATTCTTAAAATGTGTGTATTTTACAATATGTAACTTAGACCTCAATAAAGATATTTTTAAATATATATTATACTAAAAAATTCTTCAGCTTTAAGCCAGGTCCCCTGGAAACCAAATATTTTTGTATGTTAAATAAATTTTAACAAATTGATCAAAAACTTATAATTTTGATGAGGAAAGATGAACTTTTATATCATGCAGAAACAATCCACAGACTCACAAATAGTAAATATTTGATGAAACTTGTAAATCTTATATGATATTTGTCAATTTTATTGAAGATCCATATTCTTAAGACAGGACAAAAACTTCAGCCATGACTTAAAGGGAGATAATGGAAAGAGGCAACAATCACTGCAGCAACCTCATATGGGGAATTAGGCACAAGATAAACAGAGTGAGGCTGAGAATATTTATATACCAAGAAACTTTTAGCTCCTTAAAAAAATAAAGGGAAGAAAGGAAATGAGGAAAGAAAGGCTAGTGGCCAGGACACCAGAAAATTTGATCATTTGATCACTGGAATTTAAATTACCCTGAAATTGACTTCAATTCTGCAGTCCTAAGTTGACAGTGAAAAAACACATATTGGAGGGAGTGCATGGGCTTAAACAGTGGGGCAGTGATGAAATTGACACACAGGAAATGACTTCAGGATATTAGAAATGGAAATATACAAGGGAAGGAAGCTCTGGTGCTCCAAGCCACAAAGGTCAGATATTACGCAGGGATATTCTAATATTAGTCTCCAGTTAAAATTCTATTTTCAAATCTCATTACCAAAGAACTCCACAGTACATCCATCTTCTGTTGTCTAGAATTTCATTATCATGGATGTTCTATTCCGGTCAAGACATCCTGGAAAGCAAAGGCCTCTCTAGTTCAACCAGGAATTGCTGTGAATTAAGAAGTAGAAAAAAAGTCTTCGGAATCAGCTACTTAGTTTTGAGAAACTACCTCACCCTTTCTTAGTCACAAAATCTTGTGTGTGTGTGTGTGTTGGAAGACTGGATGAGTTTCCCTGAGCAGGTGACTAAGACAACGAGGCCTAGAGTTTGTTTACCAGTATGGCTGCTGAGGGGTCCTGATCTCTTGTCCCTCCTTCCCCACTCCCCCATTTCATTTGGTAACCTTCTGTTGAAGTCTCTACAATACCAAAATGCAACATTGTTGAGACCCAGCTCTTTCCTTCTTTTGAAGTTTAATTTTTCACATGCCATATTAACTTTTATGAACCAACTTCCACTAGGGGTAAGACTGAATCAAAGATAAAGGAGAGAAAGGATGGCTATGGTAGAACAAGCCTTGTACTTGGAACCATTCATTTGGTTGAAGTTCCACAGACTTCTGCACAACTGATAGAATACACATCCCACTTGTATTCACAGCACCCTGCACACTCATTAAGTACAATTCCATTCACTGTAGTATAATTATCTCTTTATTTGTCCCCCCACACCCCCAGGACTGTAAGTTCTTTTAAGGCAACGGTTGTCTCTTCCTACCCAGAAGAATATCTGGCATGACTGTGAAATAAATGATAATAAAGAAGTCATTTCACTTCCCTGAGTTTCATTTTCCCATATGTGAATTAAAACAAAAAAAAATAAGCTTCTTTGGGGTTATTGTGAGGTTTAAGTGGTATATACAAATATAATGAAAAAATCTTCATAAAGTAGAAAGCTATATGACATCTCTTTATTTCTTAAATTCATCTAACAACTAAAAACAACTTATTCTGTAGCAGAGTAGCTCATTATCGCAAGTACCACTGTAATGAAATTCTATGTTCAAGAAAATAATTTCAAGCTCTTATTGACAATCTATGTATCTAAGCAACAGGTCAAGTAGATAAATACAGAAAAAATATAGAGTATGGATGATCCTTTCAACTTTGTATTAAGAAATTATCTGGCAGTGAGATACAAAAGAGGAAGTTGGCATTTATTTGTAGCCCCATGCTTCTGAAACCTGGGACTAAAAGCCAAATATGAAGTACATGCTCCCCAAAAGACTATCAGGCTTTTTTTCCTAAAAACACATGGTGAAGTATCAAATATCTTACAGATTGTTACATGTAAATACAGCCATCAATTCATGCATCCTTCTTCAGCCATTCAACCAACACTGAATATCCATTCAATAAATAATGTATAAATAAGTTGTGAACATCTACTAGGTGCCAAATTTCCAGTGAAAAAAATGACAGGTGAGACATACTCTGTGCCTTAAATGCACTCACAAGTAGTAGGGGGAAAATGTCACAAATTTGTGTGCACAAGAGCTATGCTATTTATTTTAATATTTAGTATTGTGCTATGTATATTGCTGTAAAGAATTTTGAATAATATTATAACGCCTTATTTGCAAGTGCAGAATTTTACTCTGACCAGATCATAAAAATATTCTTAATGTGGACCCTCAAAGTCACATAAAAAGTTGTTTTCTTAGAGAAATAGTTCCTTTGAACAGTATATATCTGAAAGAGGTTTTTATATGTTCATTAAGTCATTAGCCAATTATATAAAAAACAGTGGCTATATTTTGTAAGTGATTCAAGAATGAAAATATGTACATATTTTTATTGCCAGATATAAAATATTTCAGATACTAGGGATGCTAAATGGGAAGAATGAGTATTTCTAGTAAGTTACAGTAAACGACAATGGCTTATTTGTCTTTGTAGAACCATGTCTAGCACACTGCAGACACACAGAATATTAAATGAATGAATGAATGAGGAATGTTGGAATGGTGGAAGTCAAGATTTGCAAGTGAGAAATGAATCAAATGAAAAAGAGATTAATATCAGTTTCATTAGTTATCTTTTCTTGTGGGGCCCACTGCTTCTCACCTCATCTATAAAAGTATAGCAACATGAGGGGCACCTGGGTTGCTCAGTCTGTTGTGTCTGCCTTGGGCTCAAGTCATGAGGGTCCTGGGACTGAGCCCCGCATCAAGCCCTGCATTGGGCTCCTTGCTCAGTTCTCTCTTTCTTTCTCTCTCTAATAAATAAATAAATCTTAAAAAAATATATAGCAACATGAAATAGACTGGAATCTGGAATTCACATCCAGATACTCCACACCTGGATAAGTAATATAACCCTTTGAGATTCCATTTATAAAATGAGGATACAAATATGTAATGTATGAAAACATCTAGTGCACTGAGTTACTGACACACAATTACAGTTCCATACATTTTCATTGATATTTTAGAAATAATTGTGGGGGGGGGGGTTCAAAACTCTGCTACTGTGCTAAAGCAATAATGTGCTGGTACTCAATCTGAAGTCACTCATCCTGAGGTTGTTTTTATATCATTAATAATATTTTCAAACACATATAATTGTAGAAGAAAATATCCTCTGCTTCCCTCTCTCAAGTCAGGCAACTGCTCCCAAGCTCTCTTGATGATATTGGCAGATGCCTATACGATGTGATATGAAGGGTATGTAAAGCTACTCCTGGCTCAAAATACCTTCTCTATCAGTCTACCTTGGAGACTTAAATGCCATCTTTGGAACTACTTGTCTGGATTGAAGCATTGCAGTCAAAGGTTATCACCAAAGGTCAATCCTTGACTTCCAATCCACATAGCTCTGAGTTCCTGCCTTAACCCAACTCTCCTTCTTGAAACAATGACAGATAAAATATTAACAGGTAAAAAGAATGAGACAAAATTAGGCTCTGAATGTTTAACCTATCAGTGGATCAAATATAAAACAAAAACAGTGGACCTTAAAGCCAAGCTTCATGGACTGCTGGACAGGAAGTAGGTGCTAGTAAAGAGGAGCTGATTTTCTGGGGGATGATGGGACTAAAAGATTTCTATATAAGACAGGGGACAAGACTCATGCTAACTACTTAAAACCAGGGCTCATGTAAGACTCTCCTTCATGAAGAGAGGCTGATCATTTATCATCCTGGAGCAATTATTTGGCTGGAAGTTCTGAACCTCAGGAGGTAGGGTGACACAAACACAGCCTCACAACCAGAAACTGAGAAAAGCCAATTGCTGGCTCTGTGACTGGATTCCTGATGTTCACAATATCATAATGGAGCAAAAATAAAATATTATTCTAAAACAGGTCATGGACTAGTGCCTCAGAGGCAGATTGAAAGCAACAGAACACTTGTTAACTACAAAGAGAGAGGGGGGGAAAAAAAACAAACAACAGAATCCAACCTCACACTATATACACAAATTTCAGAAGGCCCAAAGACCTAAATCAAAAGGAAAAATTAAAACTTTAAGAATATAAACTATCTTAATGAATCTGGGATAATGTTGCACAAAGATAGATAAGTGAAACTGGATGGGGTCAAGATATATTTTGAAAGTAGAGTCGATAGGTCTTGAAAACATAGTGGGAAAAAAGGGTAGTCAAGATGGCCCAACATTTTTGGCCTGAGCAATAGAAAAATCATGTGCTAAATACTAGGTTCAAGAAGACAGAGGAGGAGGAGGCTGGAAAAGAAATATTAGGGATTATCTTTGTGCAAATTAGAATTGAAATTCCTATGAGAGGTGTGGAATAGCAAGTTGAATATGCAAGTCTGAGCTCTGGGGAGAAATCAGATCTGGAGATAAAAATCTGGAAGTCAGAAGCTTATGGATATTATCTAAGATCATGGAAATTGGTAAGATTGCCTAAGGAGTAAGAATGGTTAGGGAAGAAAGGGTGAAGAACTAAACCCTGAGAAATTCCATCAATTAGAGATTAGGAAGAATAGAAAGAACCAGCACAGGAGACTGAGAATGAGTGGCCAGTAAGAGAAAAGGAACCCAGAAGATCTTGTCCTAAAAGCCACCTAAATATTTCAAGAAGGAAAAAAATAGCTATATCAGAAGTTTCTGAGAAATCAACTAAGTAAGGGCTGAGAATTGATCAAAGGTTTGGCAATATGGAGATTGGTAGTGACTGTAACGAGAGAAGTTTCAGTGGAGCGAGGGATAGAGATGCACGTCTGACAGGAATGGTATGAAGAGAGAAAAAGGATGGAGAAGTCAAGGTGGTGAGTCTAGACAGCTCTCTCAGGAGTTTTCTTATAAAAGAGAATGGAAAAAGGAATCAATAGCTAAAAAGAAAGAACAGGAAAAAAACTTTTTTCAAAGATGGGAAGTATGGCATTTTTAGGCTAATATAAATATTTCATTAGAGAAGAAGAAACTGATGATCTAAGAGAGAAAAAGCAAAATTATGGGAGTCAAGTAGGCAAAGAGGGACTAAGATCCAGGCCATGAGGAAGCATGTGGCCCCAGACAGGGGCAGGGCAGTTCTTCTATTGTAGCCTGTATGCTTTAGATCCACATTTCAGCTTTGTACAGTTGTTATTTTATTTTGTTGTTTTTGGTTTGTTTGGTTTGGGGTTTGTTCATTGTTTTTCATTTTCAGATAATAAGATGGCTAGTTGGGTCTTAGAATATATGCATCTATATAAGGTGCCCCACGTATTTGGAATTATACACTCCCACTCACACCTGAAGTCAGTGTCTGGCTCATATTTGCAATGCTTAAGTCAGGTGATCCTAGGGAACTCACCCAAGCTTTCAAAAAAGGAGTCCTTCGAATTGGTTGCTCCATGCTGTAAGAAACAAACACAGGCACACACAACTCATAGTTCTCTAGGCAGAGTTATAGGAGCTGAATTAAAATTTGATGCAATTTTTGGAGGCTTGATAAGATTTCTCATGAAAAAAAAATTGGAAGGAAATGTCTTTGAGCATACTGAACACTGATTTAAGAAATGTTTTAAATTCTTATTTTGGAAAATCTTGAGTTTTTCAGATATCAATGTAATGTAAGGTCCCTATAATAAGTTGATTTAAAAGATACTTCTGAGTTTCCAATTCCACCCATTTTACTATCCATTCTTTGTGTGAATTATACATATGTAAAATACATTAATATAGTTTGGAATAAAAAAGATTTTTGTGTTATTTCTTCAATGTCATGCTCTCCTTTTTATTTCAGTTGAAATAACAATTTCTAACAGTCCATATCAAAGTGATTGGAAAATTACCAAATGCTATAAAAATACCTTACACAAAAATCTGAAGAAAAAAAACTAAATCTGAAAATTAATTTAGGCTATACTGCTTTGAGGTTTTAGTATATCTGAGATTTTATTTGAAAGTTAAAAGCTTAACAGTTGCCAGTAATGATATGCAATTCAACATCTATCAATTATTTTTCCTCCGAATTATTAAGATTCAACTTAAGCAGCTTCAAAAGCTAAAAATTTTCTTTCTTTCTACATAACACTCTAACCAAGCCAGGAACTAATGGAAGTGTTGTGATTTCAAATGTTCTTACTATATTTTCATTTCTGTAGCTCACCGAATTAGTTAGCTTGGGCTGCCGTAACAAAATCCATCAACTGGGTGGCTTAAGCAACAGGGATTTCTGTCTCACAGTTCTGGAGGCCAGGAATTCTAAGATCAAGGTGCCAGCTGATTCAGTTCCTGGTGAGGACACTCTTCCTGGCTTGCCGTATCCTCATATGGCAAAAAGAGAAAGATCTGGTCTCTTTCCTTTTAATCCCATCCCTCATGACCACATCTAAACCAAGTTATCTCCTGAAGACCCTCCCCCTCCAAATACCACCACATTGGGGGGTTAGGGCTGTAACCAATGAATTCTGGGGGGACACAAACATTCAACCCATAACATTCACTTTCTCATGCAATTAATTAGGACTAAATATTGCATCATTTCTAAGACACATGAGCTGTCACATACTACTTTGTCAAGAGCCTTCACATTGTGCAAATTTTTATGCACTTTATGCCCAGTTGCCAAACAGAGCATCAAAAAGCAAGGTATTAGTCCTTGTTCATAAAGTCATAGTACTCACTGGTCTTACCAGACCCCTTTACCTAAGGCCAGATACTTGAGGACAGATTTGAGGATTACTTTCTGTCTGAGTGCCGTAATTATACAGTGCTTTGACAAGTCTACCACCTGGCTATTCGTTGCAGGAGTCTTTATTTTCCCCCAATTTAGCTTTCAGATTGGTAGTAAATGAATCCAGTGACTCAACATTACTTAGTTGGCAATTTGAGTAGTTTTTTTTTTCTTAAATGAGCAGAAAGAAAAAGACTTTGCCACATGCAAATATAAAATTTGATTTAAGATCTTAAGAAATAAATTTTGACCCATCAATGGCTGACTTTTCTTGTCATTTTTAAAGAGGAGGTGGTTCCTTATCCCTGACAATCTAAACTACAGTTTTATTTTCACCGATTTTCTATAGACCCAAGTCTTCAGATTAAATGGAAGTGAAGTACAGTTTAAATATTAAGGTCTCCATGCAATGTCAAATAGAACAAATAACTGACAGGCAATTCCAGATTTTACACATTGTTCCGGGAAAAGCTCACAAACAGCAGTTCAGCAGCACTGCCTCTCCATGGTCTGCACTGTTTTTGTTTTCTTTATGCTTACATTTAGATTGTGTAACTAAAGAACAGAATGCATGCTTTTGCCTTGATCATTGAAAAAAATCAGAGACTTTATATGCAAGAGCATTCCCATACATATAGGTAGATGGAAGATACCTCTTCCCTTCAAACAAAAAGATGAAAGATGTGGGAAAGAATAGGAACAAGAAAGAGGAAAAGACTAGATAAGATTGTAAACAGCACTTCAATGGGATCTGAAGTTATTTCCCCACACCAAATCACATCATTTTTGTGTCCCTGTTAATTCTCTCCATGTTAACAAGTCAGCCTGGACTGACATTATTAACCCAGACATTGTTAAGCATTATTGAACTAGGTTGTGAGAAAGAAAGAATCTGGAACTATTCAGAGCTGTGTCTATCTATGGACTTTTCCTAATAGTAGAAAAATAGTAGAGAAATGGGCCCAAGGGACAACATTTGCAGTGAAGCATGGAAACACAAAATATCTATGCCTTCAAAAAATTAGAATGAGGGGATTTCTGATGAACAGGTAAGTTTTTAGAGTGGAGTCTGTATCTGGAAAGATAGTGAAAAAAGCCTCCATTTGTTCTTTCTTTAAAAATGTTAATATTCCCTAAGTTTCTTTAAATTTAGTGCCTCACTTCTAAAGGCTCCAACCTCAAGACAATTCATCCCACATTTAGGAGCACTTACTGGACCTTTGTCCTGCTCAGTGCTAAGGACAGGTGAGGAAACTTCTCTTGAGGGACTACGTTACAAGAGCAAATTCTCCAAAGAGAAGCCAAATTAGCCTGCCAGCTTAATGCTGAGGAATAAGTTGTGATACTTACTGGGGAACAGCAGAAGTAGGTTGACAACCAGAATGTTCATTTCTCAAAATACCAGATTTCCAACTATCGTAGGCACTCAATATTTGGTGAATTTTATTAAGTGAAATGTTAAATAAGAATTTCCTTTATCAATAAAGAAGATTACATCCTTATCTATGAAATATTCCAACCAACAGGGTGATCCAACACTGGAAGGAGCTAGGAAGAGATGATATGACAAGTCTTTCTCTATATGTTGCTAAGAAGAAAGAAGCTCCTGGTCTGGAAGACTTGTGATTCTGTAATATAAAGACAAATGGATCCAAAGGGGCACCTGTACCCCAATGTTTATAGTAGCAATGTCCACAATAGCCAAACTGCAGAAAGAGCCCATATGTCCATCGACAGATGAATGGATAAAGAAAATGTGGTATGTATATATATATATATATATATATATATATATATATATACACACACACACACACACACACACACAATGGAATATTACTCAGCCATCAAAAAATGAAATCTTACTATTTGCAACAATGTGGGTGGAACTAGAGGGTATTATGCTAAGCAAAATAAGTCATCAGAGAAAGACAATTATATGATTTCACTCGTATGTGGAATTTAAGAAACAAAACAGAGGATCATAGGGGAAGGGGGAAAATAAAATAAGATGAAATCAGAGGGAGAGACAAACCATAGAGATTCTTAACTATAGGAAACAAACTGAAGGTTGCTGGAGGGGAGGGGGCTGAGGGGATGGGGTCACTGATGTAATGAGCACTGGGTGTTATATCAACTGATGAATAACAACTCTACCTCTGAAACTAATGATACACTATATGTTAATGAATTAAATTTAAATAAAATAAAGAAAATTTTAAAAGGCAGATAATGGACCATACTATTTCCCAAGTCTTCCCCCTTCTATAAATAATATATATTTCTAATTTGTGTAAGAAGGTCTGCTTCTGGGTAAAATGGGCACACTCCATCTTGTTTCTCTCACTGAATGCAGCTACAACGTAACAATTGGAACAAGTGTTGGGAGCTCTAAAAAGAATAGCAGGGTGGATTGCAAAGGAACATCAAAGTTCAAAGCACCACCAAACCAAACCTGTGGTGAGCTGATCATTTTTATTCTCCTGATATCCCACAGTCAGGATTCAGGGCAGCCAGGGACCCTGAAGTGGGCAACTAATGGGGTCTCCTGCCACACAGAAGAGGGGGAGACGTCCTCTGCTTTTTTTCTGTAAATTTGAGTATGCAAGGCCATTTTCAGATGTGACCCCTTAGCTGTTAGGAACAAGCTGGCTGTAGTCAGTACCCTGAACGTTGGCTCTGGTGATCAGACAGATTGAGTTTCAAATGGTAGCTGTGCCACTGAGAAGTTCTGTAGCCTTCGGAATTGTTTAACCTCTGTGAGACACCTTGTCCTTATCAGCACAATCAGAACAGTACATTACAGGACTGGTGCGCACGTCACACCTCCGGGTTGTTAAAAGTTTTCACTCCAGGAAAAGGCAATGTTTTCTGAATTCATATACAAAATGGAATACAAGTTCCTTTATAATTTCCTAACTTAAGGTGTCGATTATGTCAGTTCTTGAGTCAAATTTTATGGACTAAAGTTTTCAGAAAAATGTACATATATAACTCCTACTCATGTTACTCTGAGGTTAATTCTCTAGTTTTCTCTCTTGTGCTCAAAAAATAAGGTTAAAGACACAAGTTCCTTTGATTAAAAATCTCTGCTTGTCCTTGGCATTCACATTGGCCTAGACATTTTGGTCATTTCAAACTTGCTCAAGTAAAACTGATTAATAACTAGGTAACTTACTAATTTCTGTTTCAAAAAATGCTCTAAAATTTTCCTTCACAATGTTTCAAAGGAATGACTGTCCCAATTGGCACTTCAAGGGGACAGACCAGAGTGATTCTTAATGTACCTTCCTGCTTCTGACATTCTGTAATTCCTTGATTCGTTGGATTTTCAGAATATAGCAATGTATAAGAAGTTTTTTCTTTCCTAGTAGAACTTAGTAAAATAAATAATCCCTGCTTCAAGTATAGCTCAAGAGCATGTGTATGCAAGGATGAGGTAATTTCTCTCAAATTAAATTGTGAGCCTCTTGAGAACAAGGGCTGCACCTCCCATTTCTTTTCTAGCTCCCACAGCATACTCCATGCAACTGGGCTCTCAGATGATGACAAAATAATTCTAATTCCCAGGTGGCCAAAGTCAGGGCATTCTACAAGTTCAGCAGAATAGGGTTAAAATTCAAACGGTGGACCTGTGGATTTTAAAGGGTTTTTTTTTTTTTTCCCACGATAAAGCAAGATAGTATACCATACTACATACTTTTACTACATAAAAGTTCACTTCTTTTTTGTGCCTGATTCAGGAAGAATTGAGGTAGACCCATGAGGAAAGTGTTACTCAATATTTTTTAAGGAGCCCTTTTGATCAGTAGCTAAATAACCATCTTCAAAACAAGTGATTGTCTTACTCATCTGTTTTCCTTACATTTTTCTTCTCACATCATTATTTTCCAACTTTCCATTTCATCCTATTATTTTTTATAATAAAAAAATGATTATAGCTTTCCATGAACACCATTTAAAACCTCACAATCCCCCTCATTAAGAGAAGCTTTCAATGGGGAAAAAAAACATAAGGATTGAGCCAGTTTTGCCACTGTTTGAATGAACCCTTTTTTAAAAAAGAAACGTCTATCATTTCTGCTTCACTTAGTTTTGATTATCATCCACAATATGTTTCCTTAAGAATGATCATGAGGAGATTTGCACCCTGAATATTCACGACTTTTATGTCCCTGGGTGACTAAGTGAAGACTGTCCTGGTGCTTACTTGCATCTGTAGGCCATCTGCACACGGCTCAATGAACAAGATCAGCAATGCTGGCAAAGCCCATTGAAGACCAGGATGCAGACTGTGTCGCCATACATGCAAGCTATCTTGACAGAATGTCAGTCAACTTGGTGTGTGTGTGTGTGTGTGTACGCGGTATATAAATTTTTTTTCAAGGATCCACAGACTCCAATTTTTAATATGAAGATGATCATTTCAGAAATTTCACGCACATACAGAAATGACATGACCAGAAAGCTTCTGCTTCATTCATAAATACCTATGAAGGAAAGTTTTACTTTACTCCACTCTCAGTAGTTGGGTTTACCACACATGGTCACAGGTAACTGTTTGTGAACCTGTTCATTCAACTGTTGCTAAATCTAGTTTTTCTTAGCCATTAACAATGGCATCTTCAACTATTCTTAACTTTGTGTGTTATTCTTAACTCAGACTACACATTCAGTCTTGAAGACTTTCAAACAAATCGAGAAACTTACCAGGAATCTCATGGAGTCCATACGAATTCGGAAGAGATTAAGCCTCAAATTTCTGTTTACTTCCTTGTATGCACACAACCAAGATTAACTGGTAATAATTTGGCAACAGGTTAAATTATAATGTGCCAATAGAACAAGAAGGGAAATGTCAGTAATCAAACCTAATACCTCACAGCTCTAAGTACCGGGATAATGAAAAACAATTTCATGATATGTATATTTTAGCAAATACTTTCTAAGAGTAGGGTACTATTACTCTGAGAAGTGTACAACTTAATTATAGTTACATTTTAAACTTCTACTCTATCTGAAACAACTGTTTTTTTGTTTGTACTTCAGTGTTTCCACAGGTTACAGAATAGCTGGAGAAGACAATCCCACTCTTCTATGTAGCTCTCATATGCCCTATAGGTTAAATTAATTTTCCACCCTAATTCGCCAAGGGAAAATAAACTTCTCAGAAGTGAGTGGAACACAGAGCAGAAAGAACCCAGCTCAGTGGGGCCTTCCCCAACTACTAGCTCTCCAATGGAAAGTCAGGCTGTGAGGGATACCTGAATTGTATCTGTACTACAAAGTGTGGATAATACTACCTACAGCAGGGAAGTATGAAAATGATCTGAGAAAACCATAAACAAGAGAGTCAGCTTTGATTAGCACTCTCAATCCTACAACTAATCCCACACTAATTCAGTTGTATTTCCTCAAATTTTTCCACTTCCCTTCATAGGCAAGGACACTTGTGTGATCCAAGAAATTGTCCAATTTTGCTGGGCCACAGTCTTTTCCAGTCAGAGCTTATATTCTTCTGGGAGGCTCTCTATGCTAATTATCAAGTACTTCCATTAAAGGAAATGTAACTCAGAATCAGCAAGGCCGCTTAGCTGGAGCAAGGAGAATCAGAGTCTGTACCTGGGTACACTAACTATGTCTCTACCTCTTCCTCTTCAGCCTTCTGGAAAGCCCATGTCCCTGCACATACCTTATATAATTCAATTGAACAAATATCTGTTAAGAAAGTGGCCTGTGCTCAGTGCTGGGGCACTGATAGCAACAGAGGCATGTCCCTGTTCAGGAGTTTGACAATCAAATAGTAATACAATTAATTGATTATATAGCTACAAAGAGTGAGAAGTAATATGAAGGAAAAGCAAAGCATGGTGAGGAAATGTGTGTGTGTGTGTATGCGTGTGTGTGTATACATGTATCAAAGAACTAAAGTAGAGTGATGAAAATCTCTCTAAGGAATTTTGGAAAGGATCAATTTGGGCTGAGTGAGCAAAAAAAAAAAAAAAAAAAGAGGGATAAGACTATCAATGATGAGCACTGGGTGTTGTACATAAGTGAGGAATCACTAAATTCTATACCTGAGACGAATAGTATATGGTATGGGGACGCCTGGGTGGCTCAGTCAGTTAAGTGTCTGCCTTGGGCTCAGGTCACGATCCCAGGGTCCTGGGATGGAGCCCTGAGTCGGGCTCCTTGCTCAGCGGGGAGTCTGCTTCTCCCTCTCCCTGCCACTCCCCCTGCTTGTGTTCTCTCTCTCTCTCTCTCTGTCAAATAAATAATAAAATCTTTTAAAAAATATTATATGGTATGTTCACTAACTGGAATTTAAATAAAAACTTGAAGAAAGAAAAAATAAAAGAGTATCCCAGGCAGTATCTAGGAAGGCCCTGAAGCAGAATGAGCTGCTCTAGGGGACGTGCAGTGCCATGATAGGTAAGGATGGAGACCAGGCTGAGGCAGGCCAGGCAGAGACTTGAGGGCCACATGAAGGATTCTGAAATTTTTCCTGGGAGCCCTAAGAATTAGTGCAAAGTGCACAGTAACTGACATGTGGAGAAGAGACGGCAGAGGGCACAACAGTGGAAGCACAGAGACTGGTTCAATACTATTGAACCAGGCCATCTGAGAGACGGTAACGGCTTGGACTCAGGTGGTGACCGTGCAGATGGAAGGAATGGACAGATCTGAGATGCATCATGAAAACAAAATCAATTAGGGGTGATAAGAAGAGAGAGAAATCAAGGCAATTCTCTTATTTCTGAGGTTCTAAGTTAATCTTTATAATTGTATGATATGGATAATGTTATGTATTACCTTACAGATTCATTTGTGCATTTGACAAATATTTCTGGAGCTCTGGGAACAATGATTTAGAGTGTTGGTGACCTGACTTTGAATACTGGTTCTTCCTCTGAACTGTGTGACCTTGAGCGAGGTTCTTAACCATAAGTATGAAGAACCTCAAACACCATCCTGAGCCACCTCCGAGGCTCCTGAGATCTAGAGACTGTGGGAAATAGATGGAATTCACATCTCTAAGGCAAACCTTGCTCCTTTAGAGATTTGATCTTGCATCACTGGAATAGAGAGTGGTTTCAAATCCTACGCCCGAGAAATGCCTTTTCTCTTAGTGAAGGTCACCAGATTACTGCCTCACCTAAGGGTGAGATGGCATTTCAGAAGGAGTTCTTGGGTTAATAAAAGACAAGGGCTACACCAATGAACTACTTTCCAGAGGTAGAGATTGTTACAACAGTTTGCAGACCTTGGTTTCTATAGGGTAATAGGTGGAGTGGAATAAAGTGGACCTATCATAAGAATTATAACATTCCAGCGTCATATATTCACTCTTCAATACTGCAAAGGAATACTTTAGTCTCAGGGTCAGGAACACAATACAGAGTGATGCAAACTATGGCTGATTGGAAAGAATGTGCCTAAATGAACAGGTCAGCAGATACTCCTTTCCAGCTAATTGTTGCCAGTATGCCTAGTTTTGTTTTGTTTTGCTTTTTTAAGAATCTAGAAAGCAGGATTTTTATGAGAACTCTCCTAATATCTAAATACTGGCTCAATTTTTTTTAAATAAAGTGATATGTGGACCAAATAAAATATATCTGAGGGCCAGATGCACCCCCTTGGCCACCAATTTGGAATCTCTGGTTTCCACTACTTCAACGAGTCCCCTGTGGGATGAAGTAATCGATTGAATGAACGGGACTGGGTTTAGACTGTGACAATAGAGCAGTGTGGTGCTGACATGGAAACCCTGCCTCATTGAATGAGCAATATTCCAAACACATGAGCTGGCCCAGAACAGGAACATAGGAAAAGGGATGGAAACAGGAAGCTGAAAGAGATACAAGTCAATCACTCCTCTTTATGATTAATTACAAGTTTCTAAACAGAAAGAATTTCTGCCTTTTATATATATTCTAAACTTAACTAGTCCAATTTAAATATGTTAGGTCAAAAATCAATTCTGTTTCTTTGATCTGCAGAGTGAACTCTTTTTTTTTTTAAAGGTTTTATTTATTTATTTGTCAGAGAGAGAGAGCATGAGCACAAGCAGGAGGAGCAGCAAAGGGAGAGGGAGAAGTAGGCTCCCTGCTGAGCAAGGAGCCCAATGCGGAACTCGATCCCAGGACCCTGGGATCATGACCCGAGCCGAAGGCAGATGCTTAACCAACTGAGCCACCCAAGCGTCCCCAGAGTGAACTCTTTATAAGAAATCAAACAAATTATCTTACACATTTAAAAAACTCTTCTTAACAATGTCCCTCCTATTTAGTTCAAGGACTAAGCAAACTGCTAGACTAGAAGTAACTCTGAATACTCATGTCACATCTAAGGAATTTAGATTATAACCAGAAACTTCTCTCTGTCCAAATTTCCTCAATTGTTAATAAAAGTGCTGATCTTGTGAGTGTGTTTCGAGGATGAAACTCATCGTATTTCTCATAAAGTCAATGTGCAAGGAACAGAAGTTAACCATAAATTTCACCATATGCAATAGATAGTGCTGAAAGGTTTGAGGCCTATGTTATGATAAAAATATATAGCATATTCAATATATAGCTGGCAATGAGATCATATTCTTGTTTCCCAGCCCTGGGGACCCTGTAGCCAAAGAAAGGAAGGAGAGACATGCGGACAGAAGGCAAGATCCTTGCATGAGCAGGAAAAAGAATGTAAATGGGAGTAGAGAACATGCAGAGCAGTGTTCAAGGGAGGGGCACCTCCAGGTTTCAGGAGTGAGGTGGAAAGCCAGTCACCAAAACAGGTCAGATGCTGTATATCTCAATATTCTGCTCTCTAGTGGCCAGTGTCATAGGCCCTCGGGCACGTGACAGGCCCTGAGATTGGGGCGGGGGGGGGGGGGGAGGCACATTTACCACCAGATGGCGCCCACAGCTTTTCTTTCCCATCTCAAGAAACCAAGGTCGTGTGGCAGAATTCCACCTATGTAACTTAAAAATTTAGGGAGCTGATTTTGCTTTATCCAGTTGCAAAGTCATTTAAGGTGGTCCACCTCAATTTTTCTGTGCTTCACCCCAACCTAAAGTGGTCAAACCAAATTAAAGACAAAATCAGGCATTCTACATCTGAATAATTTAATCGTAAAATCAAATCTACTCCACAGATTCTTTTGAGCACCAACTGTGTGCACAGCTCTGGGGAATACATCGGCAGAACAAAACCTAAAAAATACCACCTATCTTAATGGTGCTTATATTCTAATGAAAAAAACAAAGGTTTAGAGAAATAGTTACCAATACAAATACACTATACAGTAAGAGAAACTCAACTCACACTCATTTACACTGAATTAAAAATAGCAAATTAGGAGGGCAGATGTAAGGACACCTCTGGGTATTTTTTAAGGAGGAGAGGGAGCCTTGATAATGGAGAGAATGTTGTTTTTTAAAGAGGTCCTTCCAATATATCAAAGAAGTTTTAAGATTTTTTTTAAATCTTACTTTCTGTGCCTTACAATTTTGCCCAAGGACTGCCCTGTTTACCTTCCACTGTGGTGGTAAGTAGATGGTACTTCCTGGGGTCCTTCATGCTGTTTATGACTGAGCACAGGTGCAGCTAGGAAGAATGTTCCTGCTAAATCCCTGTTTCCATCACATTTTGCAGATATAATTTGCATCCAATCTATAAGAAACCTCTTCAAACCATTGCAAGAAACAGTCACTTCTAAAAATAAAGGTAAATGTGTTTTTCCTACTGGTATTCCAAATTCCCTAAGAATGAAATCAATTACATGGTGATTATCTATTGCTCTCAAAATCCTCATTATGCAAAATCTAGGAGGGTGCAGACTTTTTAAAATTTCACTTTTTCTTTTAGATACTTTACACTCCACTGCACCCAATCACCTTAAATCTATGAAATTTTCTTCTCTCAGGTCTCAGACTCAATGGCTGCTTCTCTGCTGAGCTGTTTCAACCTCGGAGAAATCTGCTGGCTAAGATCAGCTAAGGGCAAGGCTGCTAGAAGGTGATATTTTGGGGTCACATAGACTTCTACCAAGGCTACATGCTTATCTTGACTTATCCCAAATTAACTTTTTCTTTTCCAAAGTTGGAGAAGCAATCTTTAGCGACCAAAATTTCTCCAGAGATATCCCAGCAGGTCAGAGCAATGCTGGACTGCCTTTCTTTATCATTTCTGTTTGATGTACTTCAGAAAGGATAAAAGCACAGGAAACATTCCAAACTCAAAAACCACGAAGCTTTGTGACTTCAGCAATAATCCTAAAATAGAGAAAAATATCTCATTTTATGAGGCACGCCTCGCTTCCTGAGAATTTTCCAGCATCTTCAGTTGAAGCTAAACTATCCACTGAAGTACAAATAAAGTGTTTAACTCTTAGTAAACAGTTTTGCTTGAAAAACTCAAGTAAAAGTCAATGGTGCTTGAAAATACTTTTGAGTTTCTCCTAAGGAAGGTTATGTCAAGGCTGAATGGTTTCGTTTAGTAATCTTAAATGAAAATTGATAAAACAAAATAACAACAGAAAACTGATCACTTGGGTTTAGCCTGATGCTATGGCCAGGTATCCTGGATTATTCTTTTAAGATTATTCAGGCGGCACTGATTTTAGTGGCTTGGTCCTATTGTGTTAGATTCTTCCTTTCAAGTCACTGGAATGTCTCACAGTGTAGCTATAGAATAACTTCCCTTTGAATGAAGCATCTGAATATTTAAAGTATTTCCTACAAGAAATCTGCCTAGTTTTTCTTAAACTTAGAAAAAAATGAGGGGAGGGGAGACAGGAGAGAGGAAAGGAGAGGAGAGGAGAGGAGAGAGGAGGGGAGGGGAGAAAAGGGGTGGGGAGGGGAGGAGAGGAAAAAGGGAAGAGGAGAAGAGAAAAGATAATAAATTAACATTTTCCTGACTAAAACCTGCTCTGTGGTGTCCTCCTTCAGTAAGTGAATATGTAAAGATGAATACCTTCTGAACAAGTGGATATGAGTAGCCTGAATCACAGAAAGAGCCCTATGGGGCATTTACATAGCCAACACTCCATCATGCCACAGACTGCTTGAGAGTCTTCCATAGGAAAACACCCACAGTTCCTAAAACACCTTGAGGAGGGCAGTGCACCTGGGAACTGCTGATTTTATCCAAAAATATCTTATTTTACAGATAAAGAAATAAAGACCAAAGAATTCAATTGATAGTTTCGATCATTTAAAGAATTAAAATCAGAAGCCAAACTTCCTTTACTTCAAATTCATGAAGGTTCTTCCTATTGTTATGGTATGATATACACACAAATTTTTATTATAAAAAATAAAGAGAATATATCAGACTCTCTTAAATTTCTTTAAATATTATCTTGAATTATTTTCTAGTTCGACACTTGCTATCAGTCACCAGAATGTTTACCCCATGGGTCATGGGAAGAGGACTCGACATACATCTCTAAATCCAGACCGACACAGGCAGTACTTAACTTTGCTTCATCCACTTTGTTTTCATGTTTGTTTGGGATGATTACCTTGATCAATAAATGAAATAATGTGTGAGAAAGAAATCTGTAAATTATAAAACAAGACACAGATATTAGGTATGTTCTTTACATATATTTATTATATCAGTGTTAGTATTTATTAGTGTCATATTACTATTTATTAAGTATCACTATCATTATCTTCTATCTTACCTAAGCCATTTCAGAAGGCTCAACATTCAAGATGGTGTTCTTCTACCTCTTCTCATTATTTTTCTTTTCTGGAATCTTCTGGAAATAATTATTGATTTATTTTTACCTGAATAATTATTCATTATCTCTGTAATCTTGAAATTTTCTTGAATATTTCTTTTACTTTATCCTAGATTTGCCTCTTTCCCCAAGATCTATTAAAATATGAGGCCTGAGTATATTATTTTGTGTTGTTTTATAGGTTTTCTAGTTGTATCACTGTTCTTTTTCTATGTGTAAGTTTTTTTTTAAGGCCACTTATTATTTGTAAACTTGGGCAAATTTAGTACCTTCCCTGAAAATCAGATATCTCCTCTATAAAATGGAAATAAAAAATATCTACTTAACGTTGTTTTGAGAAATAAAATAGTGATTTTTTTTTTTGCCCCGATCTTCCTGTCTTCAATTTTTTGAGGTGGCAAATAAGTAAAAAATAAATTGGAAAAAAACTGGGGGAAAAGACCTACAATATGCTAATACTATGCTTATATTTGCATAAATATACATTAGGTGCAGAAAACTAATACACTACTAAATTATTTAGATTTTTTACTTCCTACCAACAAACAGCAAAACTAATAACTGCTCATCTGTTTCTAATAACTAAGAAGTTAAAGAGCAGGGAGACTAAAAGTTCATAGAAAGTATAAATCTCAAGATTAAAGAGGATGAGAGCTTATTAATATAATGTGGATGAACAATAACTTCCATTCAAAGATCACTTTACAGCTGACACACCACCTCCGCTTACATATTTTATGAGAATTGAGTGTCAGTAGAACTAACAATATGTGAATGTTCGGGAATGAGGGGTAAAATTAGATGATTATATAAAACTATCAAAGAGAAACTTCACAAATAGCTTCAGAATACAAAGCACAAATAGAATAAATAGGTGAGAGTTGGGAAGGGCAGGTTACAGTTAATACTTAGATATAATTTTAATTATTAATGGTAACCTTTTTATAGAATAGAATAAGGGTGGACATTATTTTTATTATTGTGTAAAGCAAAGGTTGTCAGAGCTGTCATAGAGCAAAGTCTGCATTTCCTGAAAATCTGGATAGTATGATCATTCAGACAACATGCCTTCCAACTCTTGGATTCAATGAATTAATAAGGAAAAGTGGCAAAAGAGTTTAAAGAGACAAAAGAGAAATCGTATTTGACCAAGATCATTTATCAAGCAGAGTACTTAATGTTTAGGAAATAAAATTAACCACAGCACTGTCTTTTGGGATAGAATCCTTAAGGGTTTCAGATAGGGTGAATTTTGTACAAAGTATACATAACTCCAACTACCATTGAAACAATACACCAAGAACTTTGTTTTTGTTACATAGCTTAAGAAGATAAATAATTAATAATTTTTGCAATTGTTCTAGTGACTTAATTATAGCAGCATGTATTTACCTGCCTAGCAACTGATGTTTCTTCAAAAACAAAATAACTTTCAACCATTTTCCCCACCCTGGATATCATTCTGCTCTACCAAGAGTCTCTCCGAAATTAAATTCTTTGTGCAGAAAGCATGTCCTGCAAACACACAAAAGGAGGACTTTGAAGCTCAGATTGCATGCTTGAGTATGTATAGCTGAAAATGAGGAGCAAAAATACAGAAGATTGACAGCAATTGGGTAAATTTTCTCCACAGTGGAAAATTTGAGAGACTTTTCCATTGACACAAAACCAGAAAATAGCAAGACTGTGAACACCCCAGGAATTTTAAAAATGCTTCATGGGGCCCCTAATGATTATAAAAACAAAAGTCTTGATTTCTGAGATATGATTAAAGTTCCACAACTGATATTTGGTTCAGCTCTTGGTTCTCCCTCCACTGGCCACAACTTTTTAATGAGGTAACTAAAACTTTTGTTAAGAAAAAATATCAAAATTGTATCAGCATTCCTTTTTTTGTTTTTATTTACTTAATCATTTATTCATACAACTCTAGTTGAACTTTAAAAATTTTTTTCTACTTCTCCTCAGAACATGTCTATTCCCTAATGATTAAACATGCTCTTTGAAATTCATTCTTACAGTCATAATCAGAACTATAATGACTGAAGATAGGCAAGAAGTAGTATAAAGATAGATAATTTTTTTAAGGAAAAAATGTCTTATACTAATAAATTCCTTCATTTTTAATAATAAGCTTTGTCTTTTTTCAAAAAATTTTTCTAATGAGATATTTCATTAGCTTTTTATTTAACAAACAACTATTGCATAACTATCGTATGCCAGGCATTGTGATCAAGGGTAAAAAAGTTCTGGGGACATGCAGATGAATAAAATATAGTCCATGCCCTCAGAGATCATTCTTCAGTTAGGGAGACAGACTCACATACAATTACTTTAAGAATGTACAAGGTGCTAAGATAATCACAAAAGAAAATCAGATTCCAGCCTCAATATGTCAGGTGCACATAAGTACATCATTAAGGAACATTTTAAATATCTGATATGAAGTACTATTCATTATATAGCATTGTTTCTACAGAAAATCAGAGTCAAAATAATTATTCCTAATGAAATACTTTTCTAAAAATGTAACTTGCCATGAATAAAAGACCTTTGTTACTAATAAATAAGAAGTGTTTCCATTCTAAACTGCTATCCTATTTCTTATTAAAAGTAAAATGAAATATACATCCAACTTTATTTCAAGAAGCCCCACCAACCTCAATGGCTTGATCAACATTCCCTTAGTAATCAAATATCTCTGCCTCATTACCCAAAAATCAATGGGCATGAAGTGAGAAATACGTAAAAGAATTGAGTTGTTGCAGCCAGGAAAAAAAAAAAATTAATAGTATCACAAATCAAATGTAATCTTAACCTTGCGTCTGAACAATTCAACATCTGATTCTGATGCAGCACTATGGTGAGCAAAGAGCTGGAAAGTCCCTCCCATGCACAGCAACCAAATATTTCACTACACATACTAGAGGGGAGGGGATTTTCAAAGGACCCCCTCTCCCATTCCTTCAAAAGAGCAAAGAAAACTGAGCTGGAGTCTGAATGGAGGCAACTAAGGTAAAATAGTGACACTAGTTGTCCCCTATTGAGTCAATATCCTTGAGGAGGACAAATGCAGGTACGGGTTGGTGGCTATCTGTAATAGAAGCATACACAGATTAACCAAAAGCTTCCTTGAGTCAGGCGCACAGAAGGAATGAGTCCACAACTAAGACCAAGGTCACAGTGCAAGCTACTACGAATCACAGTTGATAGAAACAACAAACAGATCTCCAAGGTCTGCAGAAGGGCCATGTATGCAATATAAATAAATAAGGGAAACAATCACAATGCTAAGCACACAAAAGGAGACTACCCAGAATAAAGAACCAATTGAAGAAAAAATAAAGGACTTCTAGAAATAAAATATATATTTGTTGAAGTTATTTTTCTATCTCTTATCTCATTGTCTGGCTTTCTCTTTATAGTGTCTATTTTCAGGTGTTTTTTCTGTTTTGGGGGGGGTTTGGTTTTTGTTTTTAAGATACAAAGAGGCAGCTACAACTTTGCAGAGCATATTTAATATAGCAGAGAAATCCATAAGATTTGATGCTTAAAGATGGTGTTACGAGCAAATGCCCATGATGTGGTAATAATTTATGAAGTAAAGCCCATGATTTGGTAGTAAGGGCCGAGACACAAGAATCTAGCCATCCAGAACAAATAGCTGAAAGGAGGAGCAGAGAAGCAATGGGGACTCACAATTCAAAACCAGATCAAAGACTGTTTCTTCAGCTACACAGATAGTAGTCACCAAATACTGAGTGACACTGAATTAGAAAGTAGTATAGAAATACATTGCATATCATTTGTAGAAAGTTGTGTATGATTTCTCATTATGGAGCTTGAGCTCAGAAATGTTTAGAAAATTTTTCTGCTGCATTGTCTTTCTGAAATCCTGAGAAACCCCTTCAGGTATCATTCTATGCTGATACATGAATCAAAAAGAACCTTGAGTAACCAGCCTGTTACTTAAGACTCCAGTGCGTGGAGGCAGCCATAACTGGCCAGCAGCTTCCAATCCCTTTTTACTGCCCATATGTGGTAGGCAGAATTGATCTTCATCTTTACATAATCCTTTCTCTAGTATGTGCAGAACCTATAAATATGATAAAATATCACTCCAGTAATCATGTTTCCAAATTTAACAAAGGGATCTAGTAGATGTAATTAAGGCTGCTAATTTATTGACCTGAAGATAGGGAGATTATCTGAGTGGGCCTAATTTAATCACATGAGTTCCCTAAAAGCAAAAATACTTTTCCAGCTGGTAGCAAAGGGTATTTCAGAGAGGCTCAAAGCATGAGAGGGATTTGACAGAAGGGAGATTTTTCCATCACTGTGAAGAAAGGGACCCCGTGCAAGGACTTGAGCCAGGCCCCCGACTGACAGCCAGTAAGAAAATGGGGACCAGAGTCCTAACAACCACAAGGAACTGAATTCAGTCAACAACCCAAAGCTTGGAAGTAGATTTTCCCTAGGGCCTCCAGTTAAGAATCCAGCCCCATCAACAACATCTTGATCTTGATTTTGACCTTATGAGACCCTAGGCAAAGAACCCAACCAGGTAGCACACCCAGATTTCTGTCCTACAGAACTGTGTGCTTGTAAATGTACTTTGTTTTAAGTTACTAAGTTTGTGTTACATAGGAATAAAATTTATTGTATTTCATTTATTACATTTATTTGTTATTAATTTATTTTTATTACATAGCAATAAAAGCCTAATTCAGTCTCTTTAAAATTAAATTTTAAATTTAAATTTAGATTTGTTTAAATCTTTCTAAAATTCTGATTTGATTATATCATTTCCTTGCTTGAAGCCTTTACAGGCCCCCTTGTAGAAAGGAAATGAGCTCTCCTTACTCCTAGCATAACATACCAGACCCTTTATACTTGGGTTCACCTGCCTCTCCAGCTTCATCTACTGAACTGTTCCCAGGGTCCTAGGGTCCAGCCACAATGGACCACTTCCATGCCCAGAAACACAATGGTGTAGGTACAACAGACTGGCTTTATCAACGTTTCTTCCCATGTGTGTATTGCAGAACCTAGAACACTAAAAACTGCACTAAAAACCACAGTGGGACTTGCCTTTGAATAATCTTCTCTTGTTAAGTACAGGCAGAACCTGTGACTTGCTTCTAACCAACAGAGTTTGTCAAAGGTCATAGGATGTCACTCTCACGGTTACCTTATATTATGCTAACACTGTCTTAGCAGACTCAAGAGAGATTCTTCTAGTACTTATCACAGTATATTAAACTGGCATTTTTGGGGGTGCCTGGTGGCTCAGTTGATTGAATCCAACTCTTGATTTCGGTTCAGGTCATCATCTCAGGGCTGTGGGATCGTCAAGACTCCGTGCTCAGTGGGGAGCCTGCTGGAGATTCTCTCTCCCTCTCCCTCTGCCTCTGCCCTTCCACCCACCCCCTCCCTGCTCATGCACACACATGCTTGCTCTCTCGCTCTCTCTCTCTCTCAAATAAATAAATCTTTTAAAAAGCAAAATAAAAAATTATAAACTGGGGGTTTTTGAAGTGTCTCATTTTTTTGCTCTACTATTTCAGCTTAGCGGGGAAAAATGTGCTTTATTTATCTTTATGCCCTGGACTCTAGCATAGTTAATAACTCTTGCTGAATGGAACTGCACAATACTATAAATGCCAAATATCAGGTACATATGACAGTGATCAGAGAAGCATCCCATGTTCTGTCAACACTGGATTAACAATGCCTGATTATCTTCCTAAAGGCCAACCCAGACATGGGAGTCATTTAATTTTGAAGTCACACACACACACACACAAAGTGGTGAAAGGAAATATCTACTTTCATGCTCTACAGAACTATCTTAGGAATGCACTTTTTTTTAGCTCTTCAAAAATATCCCTGGGCTTGCTTAGATAATAATTATCTCTCCAGGTCAGGCACTTCTCTGACTCACTTCCCTAGGCTACTCCAAAATTTGAGCATCTTGATAGACATTAGAATGCTTTCCAAAATAAATTTAGAAACTTTAAAAAATGAAAAGTCAGCCAATTTTGTTTTTATTTTAACCAAACCAGCAGACTCAAAGAAAGACTGATAATGTTAACTTTTCAGTAATGCAAATCTAATTTGCCATTCCTTTTACAATTAAAAAGCTAAAAAGTAGGCATTTTTAAATTGGGAAAAACACTTCTGAAAAAGGTTCAGGCAGGTCCTGAATTAGATATAAACAAACTATCAATTATGGCTGGTGGCGGCAGGAAGGATTCAAAAGAGTAGCTTTCAAGGAACTCTGGAGCCAATATTAAAGGCTTAAATAATTGTAAATCTTATTCAATATTTTATTGCACTTATTTTTTCTACCTAGGTAGATTGTAAACTACTAAGATACAGGGAGTATGAGATATTTATTTGCATTTATCCCTATTAATAGTTATGTCTTAAAGAAAAGAGATTTGTTGAAAATCCTAAATTCCCAGATCCTAACTCAACTAGTATTTTGGTTAAAAGATAGCTCCTCTATGTTCCAAAAGAAAGTATGGGTAAGTTAGACTTCATCAAAATAAAACTGTGCATCAAAAGACAATATCAGAAAAATGAAAAGACAACCTACCTATTAGGAGAAAATATTTGCAAATATATATCTCACAAGGGACTTGTATTCAGAATACATAAAGAAAACTTATGACTCAGTAATGACATAATCCAATGTAAACATGGGCAAAGGAGGGGTGCCTGTGTGGCTCAGTCGGTTGGGTGGCTGCCTTCGGCTCAGGTCATGATCCTGGAGTCCTGGGATCAAGCCTGGTATCAGGCTCCATGCCCAGTGGGGAGTCTGCTTCTCCCTCGCCCTGCTCTTGTGCTCTTGCTTGCTCTCTCTCTCCCTCTCAAATAAACAAAAATAAAATCTTTTAAAAAATGGTCAAAGGATCTGAATGGACATTGCTTCAAAGAAGATAACCAAATGGTCAATAAGCCATGAAAAGATGTTTAACATCAATAGCCATTAGGAAAATGCTAAAGTGGAAAACAGTGTGGCAGTTCTCAAAAATGTAAACATAGAATTACCATATGATCTTGCAATTCCTCCCTTAGGTATATTTACAGAAGAAATGAAAATACAAGTCCACATGAAAACTAGTACATGAATATCCATAACAGCATTAGTCATAACAGCTAAAAAATGTAAACAACCCAAATGTCAAGCAACTGATGAATAAACAGAATATGGGATAATCATACAATGGAGTGTTATTTGGCCCAAAAAAGGGAGGATGTACTAATAATGCTACAACATGGATAAACCTTATTATATTATGCTACGCTAAAGAAACTAGTCTTTTATTTTTTCTAAGATTTAATTTCTTTATTTGAGAAAGAGTGAGAGAGAGCATGAGTGGTGGTGGGGGGGAGGTAGAAACAGACTCTCTTGCTAAAGCAGGGAACCTGATGCTGGACTTGATCCCAGGACACTGGGATCATGACCTGAGCCAAATACAGAAAATTAACCAACTGAGCCACCCAGGCATCCTGAAAGAGACCAGTCTTAAAAGAAAATATATCGTGTTCCATTTACTGAATTTAATTGTCCAGAATAGACAAATCAATAGAGGAAGAAAGTAGGGCAGTTGTTGCTCAGTGTTGTTAGGGTTGGGGGGGAAGTCAGCAGTGACAACTAATAAATATAAGATTTCTTTTTGGGGTAATTAAAATCATTTAAAATTTGTGGTGATGGTTGCACAACTCTGAATATATTAAAAACTACTGTATATTTTAAAGGGTGAATTGTATGGTGTGTGAGTTACATCTCAATAAAGCTATTTAAAAATTCATGTTAAGGCTTGTACTAAAAATCAGAAATAAAGTAATATCCAAACTAGAATTGGTGGGAAGAAGGGAGAAAAAGAATTAAGTAAAAAACAACAAAACTACAAATCCTTCAGAAAAAAAAAGTCAGAAGGAGTAAAAGGAGAACTACAGAAAAAGCACACTAAACAATTATAAATAATTAATCCAATAAATATAATTGCAACTAATAAGTAATTCAAATCAATATAAATGGATTAAACTCTCAAATTAACTTGCCAACCTAAAACATGAAATATTTAAAAACTGAAAGCAAACATTTAGAAGATACATGCCTAGCCAATACTAGTCATAGAAAAGCTAGAACTATATTAAAATCAGACCAAATAGACATTAGAAAAAAACATATTGCTAGAGATTAAAGGAATCATTACCTATTAATAAAATTTTATCTTCCAAAGCGATAGAATTCTAAATTATATGCATGTAAAAACTAGCTTCTATGCAAACAATGAGCAAATGCAAAGAAAAGTTATCAAATCCATTGTGAAAGTGGAGTATTTTTACATTCTTCATTCAATAATCAATAGATAAAGTAGGAAAGAAATAGTAAAACTAAAATTAACAAGTTTAATTCAAGAGACATATGTAGAATGCTGCATTTAAAAACTGGAAAAAATCACATACTTTTCATCATACATATGACATTACCAAAACTCCATATGCCATAAATCAATTCTCAGAAACATTCCAAAAAGTACTGAAGACTGTTTTCTGACCTCAGTATACTTAAGTTAGAAACCAACAAGAAAAACACAACCTTTACACATCATACATTTAGAAAAATAAAACTAACATGGACATTAGAAAATACTTAGAAATAAAAGCAGACACTACAATGGATAAACTTAGAGGATAGTATTTAGAGAGAAATTTGGAGCCTTAAATATGTAAATTGGAAAGGGAGAAATGCTAGAAATGAATAAACTAAATATATAACTTTAAAAAAAGGAGAGAAAAAAGAATGAACCCAAATAGACTAGACAAAGGAAAAAAAATTATAAGGGTCCAAATTAATAAATACAGAAGACAAAGATTTAAAGACAGTTTCAACAAATCCATAAACTGGTTTAGCCAACATAAAAGATAAATAAAATTTTCAAATCAATAATATTAGAAGGAGAAAGTAAGGAGAACTACAGATTTAGCATATTAAATATTAATATTATTAACAATCTATGACAGTAACTGTGAAAGCTTAGATAAAATGGCTAAATTCCTAGAAAATATTATAAAAATTTCTCTAGAAAAGTTAAACTCACCTAAAAAGTCCTATATTTACTAAAGTAATTTAATCAGCAATTACATATGCCCCATAAATAAAATAGGGTTTTGCAGGTGAACTGTAGCAAACATCAATGAAAAAGAATCCAATTTATAGAAATAATTCCAGAGAATAGAAAATTCTCTGTATCCTTCAAAGGGGCTAATAAGACCTTGATTTTGAAAACAGGTAAGAACTGTGTAAGAAAGAAAATTTGTGGGTCAATCTAAACCATGAATATTAAAAAGAAATTCTAAACAAAATATGAACAAGTCAAATCCAGCAATACATACAGAAGATAGCATATCATGAACCAGTTGAGTTTATATCAAAACACGGAAGTTTAGTTCAATATTAGAAAATCTTTTAATATAATTCACCAAATTAAGATATTAAAGGAGTATTATCTCAACTATCTCAATGAACTTTTTAAAGCACTTGCTAAGTTTTACACATTTGTGATTATTTTTTACAAAACTTTAACAAATTTACAAAAATAAGCTGCATGTTGTTCATAGGTCTATTTATATGTGGTAAAACTATTTTTAGAAAAGCACAATAATCATCAATCCAAAAATAAGACAGGGGTTAGCTGAAACAATGAGAGATTAGGGATGAATATTGGGAAGTTCAGATATATAGTTACTGTTTTATATTTTTTAAGCTCCACAGTAGCTACAGAAGTGTTTGTTTCATAACCATCCTTTATATTATTTTACTGGTAAGAGCTATTTCACAAAGAATAAACAAAAATACAAATAATATTTCACAAATAATAAACAAAACTACAAATAACCCAAAAGTCAATAAAAAAGCAAAGCTTTAATAATGACTAATACACAAGATCACTTACTAAGATAGCTGATAAAAATCTTCAAATCTTTCTTTTAAGCTATAAACCAAACATTAAAGGATCTTACACTTGTTAGAATGATGCCCATGAACTAGGTTGAAAGGTAGCTCAGTCTTCCTGCTTGCTGTCTGCAAGCCCATCCATGGATGTCCTTCATCTGAGTACAGATATGACCCTGACTAGAGAGAGTACAGCTAATAATGAAATTGAAGTCCATGACAAAGATGCAGTAGGGAGACCATTCTGTTTCTCAGCTCTGCAGGGCCCCCAAGACACCCAGAATGTCTAACCTTTGGATAATAAACCTCAGAATGGCTACTAATACCTGAGAACCTACCTTGTGCCAGCTATTTTGCATATACTACTTCTAATCTTCACAGTGATCTTGGGAGGTAAGTGTTTTAATTCCTCTTCTACTGATGTAGAAACTAAAACTCATGTAAATTAAATAATCTACCCAAGGTCACACAGATGATAAATCACAGGGTCAGAACTTTAATCCAGATGTAACTGAATTCAGAACCTGGAAATCCAGAACCTACTAACCCTTCTATTATTCAGTGACAAAAATTTTTCATATAGTAAACACAAAAATTCTTGACAACGTTCAATAATTACCATCTGTATCATAGACAACCAGCAATAAATAAAAAGAAAGCACATCTGAGTTAATGCCATATTTTTTAGGAATCATACTGCTTGCTTTTTTTTTTTTAAGATTATTTATTTATTTGAGAGAGAGAGAGTGAGAGTGCACAAGCAGGAAGGGCAGAGGGAGAGGGAGAATCTCCAACAGACTCCAGGCTCAGTGTGGAGTCCGACAGGGGGCTCAATCCCACGACCCTGACATCAGGACCTGAGCCAAAACCAAGAGTTGGACACTTAACCAACTGCACCACCCAGGCGCCCCTGTTTGCTTTTCCTTTTAATTACATCTAGATTAGATTTTTAAACTGGCTTTCAACAAGACTAAACTAAGTCAATTACAGATTTATTTCCTTTTCTATTCTTCCTGAAAAGACCAACTTGGACCTAGTATCATACTAGTTAGCTTCTGAGCATTTACTAGTAAATTTTAAATTTCAGAGGCTTGATAGCCTTTCTCCTAAACTTCTAGTAGAAAAGAATCCTCTGCACTCAGGGTCGCCAACATGAAAGCAAGAGACAATTGGCTGTCCACCCTCTAAGTATCCCACTCCTCTTTGAGTAAACTTCCATTTAGTGGCACAGCAATCATTGATTTGTATATATTATCTTCAGAAATTTTTAGAACAAACCTAAAATTTAGCAGAACTTTGCACAACTTCCCTCTCTTCATTTTAAATACTGCTGTATCAGCATGATTGGCTGGATAGAATCAAGAATCCGGGATAGAAATGAATTGCCTTCACTCAACAGACAATAACACTGCATGATTTAAAGGAAAATGTCAGAGGTTAACTGGTGTCAATGATTTTGCTACATTTCCCAATAGTCAGCTACAAAAAAGGGCTGTCAATATTGCTAAGAGCCAAAAATCTTTCCAATTGATAGGCAGCTTGAAAGTTCAAGTGTACACAAAAGCAATATATATAATCCCCCTTGCATTATTCCAATACTTCTACTATATAATAAATATCACTTGCTATGAAGCTTTATTGTAATAAGGCTATACAGTACCATAAAAGTAGGTCTTTTTAATTCATATGAAGCTAAAACAAATACGTATGTGTGTATACACACACACGCACACACACACACACACACACATACTGTCAATCAGGAAAAATAAATTCTTTTCTAGTGCAAATATGTTAAGTAGTACAATTTTCTTAAATCTTTAGACCATGTTGAGTTATTCAAAGATTTTAACAGTTTTTCTTTCATTCAATAAATAAAAGTGAATTTGACTGTTCAAGCCATTAATGGTAATGATGGGTCTTATTAGCAAGCAGCATTTTGCAGCTATTCTTAGGATAAATTTAGCTAAACTCAGCATGTCGAATTAGAGCAAAAATCTGATATGTTTTCTTCCTCTTCTCACATTATAATGACTTCTCTGCTATTCTTTACTTTGTGAAAGGGGTGACTGCAGAAATTTGGAAACATTCTTGGGTGCTATCCTTCCCTTTAAAAAGAGTATCCATGTGTTCAAATGGGCACCCAGCTTTAATGCCTGGAAAAATGCTAGAATTAAGTTTCACATAAAGCAGTTCTAAATGTCAAAGGAACTCAAAAGAAGAGCAGAAAATATATATGCATATACGACACTATTTTATTATTGTTCAATAACAGAGAGAGCAATTACAACAATCATAAATATCTCTTGCACCAGTATTAGCACCCATAATCAAAGCCTTACTCCACATATTAAACACTACATGGATGTCTTAGCTCAGGTCTTACCTGAAAACCAGACAGGGTTGGTATGCAGGTGGATTACTTCATAGGTGATGCCAGGGAGCAAAAGTGAAGGACTAGGGAGGAGGGCATGATGGTGAATTTTATGTCAACTGGGCTGAGCCATGGGATGCCCAGATATCTGTTCAAACATTATTTTGTGTGTGTTTGGGGGGGTGCTTTTGGCTGAGATTAGCATGTAAATCAGTAAACTTAGTAATGCAGATGCTCCCCCTAAATGTGAGTGGGCCTTCTCCAATTAGTTGAAGACCCAAATAAAACAAAATGGTTGGCCCGCCACCAAGTAAGAGAGAATCCCTCCTTCTTGAGTGCTTTCTAACTGGAATATTGGCTTTTTCCTGACTTTGGACTCAAACTGAAGCATAGACTTCTATGTCCTGACCCAACTCATGCTGAAGAATCATGTGAGTTCACTCCTTATAATAAATTTATACATACACAAATCTGACTGGTTCTGTATCTCTAGGGATATAAGATACAGAAGATAAAAAAAGAAAAGTGAGACAAGACAATGTAAAGACATGTTATTAGGTTGTAAACCAGTGTAGATAACTGATGCTCAATGAAACTGTAGAATGCATCTCAAAATTGTCCACCAGTAGTTACGAGTTACTCTGAGTGTCCTGTGTACTCCCATAATCATCCCATCCCCTAAGCCAGAGAAGCTCCAGGACAGGAAACAAAAGACCAGCATAAAGTTGGTCAAATCCTGTGTAGAACTATTGGCTGAAAGCAGAGATGAAGCAGAAAGCACACTGGGCAGCGTGTAAGAGGAATTCGGTATAGTCTTTGCCTTAAACCACTCTGATCAATTTAAGCCCTTAATTTAGCTCAATTGGTCACAAAGTCTTCTAGGTGATAGCCACAATATATACAAAAGGCTTAACACATAAGGGTTAGTGAAATATATAAAAATTAATTTTCTGTACATCTACAATACTCAACCAGAAAATAAAATTTAAAATTGATGGCTCTTAATCTGCAAAGTATCTATGAACTAATAAGAATTGATGAAATCTCTATGGAAAAAATGTTAAAACTCTAACAATCAACACAAATGATCTGAATTAATGGGAAGATACCCCATGCTCTTGAATAGGATGACTCAAATTAATCTATACATTTAAAGTGATCCTAGGAGCGCCTGGGTGGCTTAGTCGGTTAAGTGTCCAACTCTTGATTTCGGTTCAGGTCATGATCTCAGGGTCATGAGGTCAAGCCCTGCATGGGGCTCTGTGCTGGGCATGGAGCCTGCTTGGGATTCTCTTTCCCTCTCCCTCTGTCCCTTCCCCCCTCAAAAAAAAATGTGATCTTAAGCAAAATTCTGGTTATTCTGAGAAACTTGATATAGTTACTATAAAATTTATTTGGAACAATAAAGGAACATGAATGGTCACTTAAAAAAAGCAATATAGTTTTGGTATAGCAACAGATGGGTAGATCAGTGGAACAAAATATAAGTTACAGACAGATGACATATATGAGAAAATGATACACATGAAACTACAAATACTGGTAGAAGAAAGAATTGTTTAATAGACAGTACTGGAATATCTGGTTCACTATTTGGGGAAAATAAAACTAAATACCTGTGTAAAATCACAAACATTTGAAGTTGGATTCCTATTGAAATAAAGGTCTAAATGTGTAATGTAAAACTAATAACATATCTTTGCAAAATTGACATATATGTAGCTTTTATAGTTTCAGAAGTGTTAGGAGAGTTTTTGGGACCTAAAGAAGAGAAAGCCCCCTTAAAATTTCAAATATATAATTGGTAATGCAAAAATTCAATGATTAATTTGATTACATCAAAATTAAAAGTTTCTATGGGCAAAATTTAAGGACATTAAACTAAATGAAATAAGCTAATCACAAAAAGACAAATACTGTATGATTACGCTTATTTGAAATACCAAATTCACAGAATGAGAAAGTAGAAATGGTGGTTTTCAGGAGCTGGGGGAGGGGAGAGTTGAGAACTGTTGTTTATGGATATGGAGTTTCCACCTTTCAAATGAAAGAGTTCTAGAAGCTCTTTCATCCACAACAATATGAATGTGCTGAACACTACTGAACTATACACCTAAAAACAGTTAAGATGATAAACATTATATGTATTGCACCATAATTTTTTAATTAAAGTTTCTGTTCAATGAAGGACAGTTAATGAAATGGGAGAAAAACATGTGTGGTATCAAAAGCTGATGAGAGATTAATATCAAAGTTGTGTGAGGAATTTTTAGCCCAGCATGTAAGCAGATTGGGATTTGCCCCTCCATCCTAACAAGTAAAAAGCTAAGCAAAGTGAAAAAGCAACAACTCTTCCTAGTTCCATAAGAGAAGGTCACAGAGTAAACTGCTACCACCAAAATTAAAGAGACCCACCGGGGAATTCAGAGAATCGCAAATCACCTGAGCAGGAATCCAGAAACAGCAACCTCCACAGGAACCAGTACAAGGTAGGGAAACCTGAACTGTAATTCACAAACTCCTGGAAGCTCAGAATGGACAGTCTGAGAGAGAAAAACTCCAGAGTACCCAATCATCAGGGGACCCTACATTTTTGTGAGTTTTACCTCCAGCTCCTCTATCTCACAGTAAATATTGGAGAAAAATCCCCTGTGCCTCTGGTAAAGGGAGTGATAAAGGAACCATTTTGAAATACCTTGGAGCATCTCTTCTTAAAAGGTCTGCCGGCAGGAGAAACCAATTAATCAGAGCCTGACCGACCTGGAGAAGGGAAGTAACCAACTCCAGCTGGGTACAGTTTTCCACAAGGTGAAGGGGAAGACCTGACTCCAGCCCCCGCCGTCATCCTCTCACATGTAAGTGGGGAAGAGGAACTGAGAAACATGTGTAAAGTTCACAGTCTAGAGGGACAAGGTGACTCAAAGACTGACCCCTCATCACAGGACTACACTTTCCTTTCTCTGACACCTTACCACCACATTACCAATTTATAGCATCTCCTCTTGCCCAGTGCATCATGCCTGGCTATCAAGAAAAAAATGTAAAGCATACTAAAAGGCAAAAAACGGTTTGAAGAGACAATGCAGGCATCAAAACCACAGACACGTCAGGGATACTGGAATTACCCGAACAGGAATTCCAAACAAAAGCTATGATTAACATGTTACGGGCTCTGTTGGATAAAGCAGACAACATGCAAGAAGACATAGGCAGGGGCACCTGGGCCGCAGAGTCGGTTAAGTGTCTGACACTTGGTTTTGGCTCACGTCATGATCTCAGGGTCCTGGGATGGAGCCCCATATTGGGTTTGGCACTCGGCGCAGAGTCTGCTTGAGATTCTCTCCCTTTCCCTCTGCCCCTCCTGCTCATGTGCTCTCTCTCTCTCACTCTCTCTCAAATAAATAAATAAATCTTAAAAAAAAATTAGAACTAGGCAATGTGAGCAGAAAGATGGAAATTCTAAGAACCAAAAAGAAGTGCTAAAGCTCAAAAAGACTATAACAAAAATGACATATCCCTTTCACGGACTAGTAATATACTAGACTGGATACAGCTAAGAAAAGAATCTCCAAGACTAAGGATATCTCATTGGAAACATTCAAAACTAAAAAGTAAAGAGAAAAAAGACCGAAAAAAACAGAACAGCATATCCAAGAACTGTGGGACAATGATAAATGATGTAACATATGTATAATGGGAATACCAGAAGGAGAAGACAGAGGAACAGAAAAAACATCTGAAACAATAATGATTGAGAATTTCCCCAAAATTAATGTCTGATACCAAACCTCAAATCTATAAAGCTCAAAGAAGGCCAAGTAAGATAAATGTCAAAAAACAAACAAAAACAAAACAAAACAAAAAACCCTACACTTAAGCATATCATTTCCAAGCTTCAGAAAATCAAAGATAAAGAAAAAATCCTGGAAAAAAAAAAAATCAGGGGAAAACTCTTTACCAAGGGAGCCTGGGTGGCTCAGTCAGTTGAGCTTCCAACTCTTGATCTTGGCTCAGGTCTTGATCTCAGGGTCAGATCAAAACAAAAGAAAACAAACAAACAAAAATTATCAAAAGAGGAGCAAAGATAAAAATTATATCTGACTTCTCAGAAATTATGTAGCAAGAAGAGAATGGATTGAAATATTTAAAGTATTAAGAGTAAAAACATCAACCAAGAATTCTGTACCCTGTGAAATTATCCTTCAAATGTGAAGGAGTAATAAACACTTTCACAGCAAACAAAAATATTGAATGAATTTGTTGCCAGTAGACCTGCCTTGCAAGAAATGTTAAAAGAAGTTGTTTAGAGAGAAGGAAAGCAATGCAGACCAGAAACTGATCTACATTAAGAAGGCAAGAGCACTGGAGAAGGAATAGGTAAAAATAAAATTTAAACCTTTATTTTTCTTTTTCTTAATTGATCTAACATATAACAGTTTGTTCAAAATAAAGCAACAGGTTATTCAATCATGTATGCTCATGTATGTATATATATATATATATATATATGGTTATCTAATATATATATTTGACCCTTGAAGAACACAGGTTTGTAATGCGCAGGTACACTTATACACAGATTTTTTTCAATAAATACAGTACAATACTATAAATACATTTTCTCTTCCTTATGATTTTCTTAGTAACATTTCCTTTCTCTAGCTTACTTTATTGAAAGAATACAGTTTATAATACATATAACATACAAAGAATGTGTTAATTGACTGTTTATGTTACCAGTAAGATTTTAACAGTAGGCTATTAGTAGTTAAGTTTTTGAAGTCAAAAGTTATATGTGGATTTTCAACTGCAAGGGGAGTTGGCACCTCTTAAACCCCATGTTGTTCAAGGGTCAACTCTACATGTAGTTACCTATAAGTAAAATGAATGACAGTATGATACAAGAGACAGGAAAGAAGAATTAGTATTATTCTGTTATTATAAAGTATTTGTACTACCCGTGTAGCAGTATAGTGTTAAATGAAATTAGACTTGGATTGATTGTAAATGTGTATCATAAACTCTAGGGAAACCACTAAAATAAGTAAAAAAATAAAACTGATATGCTAAGAAAAGAGAGAAAATGGGATCATATAATGTGCTCCATTAAAAGCACAAAAGAATGAAAAAGTATAGAAGAACAAAACAGAGGTTGTCAGAGTGGATCAAAAATTAAGACCCAACCTATTTACCCAAAAAATACAAAAACACTAATTCAAACGTGTACATGCACCCCTATGTTCATAGCAGCATTATTTACAGTAGCCAAATTATGGAAGTGCCCATTGATAGATGAATGGATAAAGAAGATATGGTATATACATACAATGGAATATTACTCAGCCATAAAAAAGAATGAAATCTTAACATTTACAAAGACATGGATGGAGCTAGAGAGTATAATGCTAAGCAAAATAAGTCAGTCAGAAAAAGACAAATACTATATGATTTCACTCATGTGTGGAATTTAAGAAACAAAACAAATAAGCAAAGGGAAAAAAAGAGAGACAAACCAAGAAGCAGATTCTTAACTGTAGAGAACAAACTGACGGTTACCAGAGGGGTGGGTGGGGGATGATGAGCACTGGGTGATGTATGGAATTGTTGAATCACTGTATTGTACACCTGAAACTAATATAACAGTGTATGTTAACTATAGTGCAATTAAAATTTTTAAAAAGAAAAAACAAAAGCAAAAATAATACCCAGCCATGTTTTCTACAAGAAAATCAATTTAAATATAAAGACATATAGAATAAAAGTAAATGGATGGAGAAAGATATGCCATGCTAACACTAATTAAAAGAAACTGGGGGGCGCCTGGGTGGCTCAGTTGTTAAGCGTCTGCCTTCGGCTCAGGTCATGATCCCAGGGTCCTGGGATTGAGCCCCGCATCGGGCTCCCTGCTCTGCGGGAAGCCTGCTTCTCCCTCTCCCATTCCCCCTGCTTGTATTCCCTCTCTCACTGTGTCTCTCTCTGTTAAATAAATAAATAAAATCTTTAAAAAAAAAAAAAGAAACTGGGAGTAGCAATATTACTTTCAGACAGAGCCAACTTTACTGCAGGGAAAGTTATCATGGATTAAAAAATGGCATTATATATGATAAAACGGTCAATTCCCCAAGAAGATATACTGATCCTTAATGTGTATATGCCTAGCAACACAGCATCAAAATACATGACAAATTACATGAGGCAAAAACTGAAAAACTTCAAAGAGAAACACATGAATCCACTATGATAGTTGCAGACTTCAACACCTCTCTCAGAAATGGATAGATCCAGCCGACATAAAATTATTAAGGACATATTTGAACTCAATGATACCATAAATCAAATGGATATAATGGACATCTATACACTATGTGATACAGCAACAGCAGAATACACATTCTTCTCAAAATATCAGGGAATATTCATCAAGATAGACCACATCCTGGGCCATAAAACACACATTAACAAAATTTAAAAAAAAAGAAAAAGAAATCATACGTCTGCTCTCAGACCACAGTGGAACTAAACTAGAAAGCAGTAACAGAATGATAGGTAGAAAATCACAAAATACTTGGAGAATAAACAACAGACTTCTAAATAATACATGAGTCAATGAAAAAAATCAAAAGAATTTTAAAATATTTTGAACTAAATAAAAATGGAAACACAATTTATCAAAATTTATGGGATACAGTGAAATCTGTACTAAATAGGAAATTTATACTGTTGAATGAATATATTTAAAAAGGAAAAAAATGGGGTGCCTTGGTGGCTTAGTCGGTTAAGCATCTGCCTTCAAATCTCGAGGTCCTAGAATCAAGCCTCGTATCAGGCTCTCTGCTCAGTGGGGAGTCTGCTTCTCCCTCTCCATCTTCCTCTCCCTCTGTGATCTCTCTCTCTCTCTCTCACACACAAATAAATAAATAAAATCTTGTAAAAAAAATCTAAAATCAATCATCTAACACTAGAAAATGAAAAGAAAATTAAATCCAAAGGAAGCAAAGAAATAAAATTAGAACAGAAATCAATGAAATCAAAAAAACAAAATTAATAGAGAAAAACAACAAAATCAAAATCTAGGTCTTTGAAAAGATCAATAAAATCAGTAAGGCTCTAGCCAGGAAAACAAAGAACTGGAGAACACAAATTACTAATAATAAAAATTAAAGAGGGTACCTTACTCCAATCCCACCGACATTAAAAGGATAATCAAGGAATACTATGAACAACTCAATGCCAATAAATTTATAACCTAGATGCAATGGACCAGTTCCTTGAAAGATGCAATCTGCCAAAACTCACACAAGAAGAAACAGACAATCTCAATAGGCATATATCACTAAAGATTTTAAATCAGTAAGTTTACTACTTCCTCTGATTTGCCTTGCCTTTCCTGTGGAAAACCCAACACAGGCTCTGGTCTAGACTTGCCCCTGGCTCCTGTTTTCTGCCACCTGACTACTACCTGGTGCTTCCCCTGTGGCCCTACATGGCACATGGTGACCCCCACCTCTGGAACTTGTGAGTATGAAAAATGCCTTCCTTCCAAGCCTCCTTCTTGTTCTTCCTATGGCCATCCTGACTTTACCCTGTTATATCCAACATCTACATTCTTAGGACAGTCACACATGTGTTTAATTTGTAAAAATTAATCAAGTTGCACCCTTGTAATTTCTGTACTTTTTCAGTATGCAGTCTATAAATCAATGAACAGTTTTTTACAAGTTTTTTAAATCAAAACTTTCATATTAAGATTCAAGCTATTAAAACTCCATGAATATTATTTTCTATCAGAGTGTGTGGAGTTAAGACTCAGAGCCCACACATCATTCTCTGCAGCTAAGTAGATTATAAATCAGGAGTTTCATTTCAATATTTTTAAGTCAGACAGTTATATTAAGTAAGCACATTGTTTCAATGTTAAAATTCACTTAAGTTGTTTCCTTGTTTATTCACAGTGACAAGTAATGGAACTAAAGGAAAGAACACCAGTTTTAAAGACTGCCATAGATGGGAACAAGTCCTGGTTCCCCCAATCTTATCTCTAAAGTAGAGAGAACATAGGTTATTGTCGATGATGTATAGAAAGCACAGTAATACAATACGAGCATGTTCTAGAGTAATAGTAATGATTTGCATCAAGGTTCCCACTGTATGTAGGTGTCACCTCAGTGTGTACAGGTGTATCTGTATTCATCAACATAACCTCCTCATTGGAAAGCCAGTATCCCTTTCTGCATTACAGTCAGAACTCTGTCACCCCCACTAAGAGATTCTTCCTATAGTGGCCTGGGCATTATGCATTCCTTCATTTCTGATATGCCTACACAAAATTATTATTGCCATTTTCCTCAGGCTATGTTCTTACAACCTATCACCTGATTAAAATTAAAAAAAAAAAATGTTCTCTCTACAGATTGCTGTTTGCCCATTCCATCTCCAAAACATTTTTTCTAAAGATATTATTTCCTCTGTAGTATATTCTCTATCAGTATTCACTTACTTACGCATGTTTTTCATTCAACAATTATAAACTGAGTACCTATTTTGAAGCATCCCTTGTGCACGCTGAGAAAAGAGTGAACAAGTCTCAGTCTCTCTGCTTTCTAGGAGTTTATTTCTTATGTGAACGACAGAAAAGTAAAAGAGCCAATTCTGATCATATGCAAAGTGCTATTAAAGGCTTAATTCAGAGAGTACAGGAACTTATGAAACAACCACCTGATTCAGTCTAGAATGTCAGCATAGATTCCGCAGAAGAGCTGAAATTTGGTGGGATGCCTGGGGACCAAGTGGAGATTAGTTGGGCACAGGATAGCAGAGACCATAAGGCATATCAGAGGATACAGCACTGTGCTGCTGATCTGAGGTGGAGAGCATGTGGCTTATTGAAGAAACTGCAGCAAGCTCAGTGCATCTGGAGCCCACAGGGCTAAGTGCTGAGAGAAGAGATCAGAGGAGGACCCAGGAACCAGATACATAGCATTTCCTTTCTCCCAGCACTTTGCCCTAAACAGCAGAGTCTATGAACCAGTCGTGTCAGTTAATTTTTTTCTTTTTGGTAAAGATTTATTTATTTATTTATTTGAGAGAGATAAAAATGGGGGGGGGGGCACAGGGAGAGAATCTTCAAGCAGACTCCCGGCTGAGGGTGGAGTTTGAGGCCGGCTCGATCCCATGACCCATGAGATCATGACCTGAGCCAAAACCAAGAGTCGGACGCTGAACCTACTGAGCCACCCAGGCGCCCCTTAGTTAATTTTTTCAAACTGATTAATGCATCAACATATATTTCTTTGGAAGCTCTTCCATTCCCTGCACTGTGCTAGTCTTCAAGAACACAATGAAGAATAATCTGAAGTCCCTGCCCTCATCAAGTTTACATTCTAATGAAGGGAGATGGGCAACAAGCAAGTCAATAAATTAATGAATCTATTAAAATGCTAATTACTGCCCTAAAGGAAATGAACAAGGAACAGTGATAAAGATGAAAAGGGGTGGGCAACTTTTTAGAGAGGGCTCAGAGAGGGCTCTCTCAGGAAATAACATTTAAGCTACGTTCTGCATGATGAGGAGCCAATCATGGAAACAACCAGGGAAAGAGCAACATAAACAATTCAAGAGGCCTTGCTGCTAAACAGCCAGGTATGTTCCTGGAACCAAAGATTTTGAAAATAAGAACTAGAGGGTATTAGGCTAAGCAAAATAAGTCAATCAGAGAAAGACAATTATCTTATGATCTCACTGATATGTGGAATATAAGAAACAAAACAGAGGCTCATAGGGGAAGGGACAGAAAAATAAAACAAGACAAAACCAGAGAGGGAGACAAACCATAAGAGACTCCTAATCATAGGAAATAAACTGAGGGTTGCTGGAGGGGAGGGAGGTGGTAGGGATGGGGTGGCTGGGTGATGGACATTAAGGAGGGCACATGATGTAATGAGCACTGGGCATTATATAAGAATGATGAATCACAGACTTGTACCCCTGAGACAAATAATACATTATATGTTAATTAACTGAATTTAAATTTTAAAAAAGGCTTATATGATACGATAAAAATGCATGTTTCATTTTTTCAGCCCAATTTTTAAAAAATAACAATGTGCTTTGATATTTTTAGGATAGTAATTATTTTCAAAATAATGAATAAATGATATCTTTAGGAAACTAGGAGTAGCTTTGAGGGGATTGGCCATTTGATTCCTTTAGCTAAATCTGTAAGTTGCCAATATATTTTTAACCAAACACTGTAAGTTGGAAATTCAAATTTACAAGTTAAGAAGTTGTGCATTTAACGAGTTTCTTCCATGTGTGAAGTAGAAACATACACGTTAATTAACATGTTCTCTATATTTTTACTGTAATTATTTCAATTATTATGATTAAATAAATTCAAAGCATAACCTAAAATGAAAAAATATATTAATAACAGAGAATACTGAAACATATCCAAATGAAAAATGCAAATATTAATATTAACTCTAAGGAAGAAAAAAAAACAGAAAATGGAATATCACAGTAAATCAATTAGCTGACAGCATATTGGCTGATCCAGGCATAATTTAAACATTGGCTGTTACTAATTCAACTATATATATATATATATATATAGTTGCTTCTGGGAAGCAGGGCTAGGAATGGAAAGAGGTGAGACAAGGACCTTGTGTCTCTCATTACTGTATGACATTTGGAAAAGCATGTTCATCTATTACATTTTCATGCCAAGTCTCTGGCCTTCCTGTCTTGCTTCCTTCCTTATTTACTGCTACCACACTCTAGCTCCAGGCCAATTCCCTTGGCTCCCGTGTCCCTTTGCCAGACCCAATTCTAGAAGTGATACTATAGAAAATCTGATCAAGATTTTTACCCACTTATACAACTCGTGGTCCCAATCTGTCCAAACTGGTTCTAAATTCATTGTACTTGTTCACAGTGTTTCATGTCTGTGGCATGCCTTGATTATTTACGTATCTTATAGACCTATGAGTATTACTCTTTACTCATTTTTCTTCCCTAAAGACTGAAAGTACAATATAAGAATATCAAACTACCTCTACAGAATTTCTCCCTTTAATTGATCTGAAAGAAATTTCTTTAACTCTGAAAGAGGATTCTGTAAACAGATAAAGAGGCAATGTGCCCCTATCACTGTTCTATGTTCAGTATTTTTCCTGTTATGCCCCCAGTAGCAATTATTTTACATAATCTCTCTGTTTCCAATCCATGTTAGCCATATTAAAGAAAAAAAAGTTTATGTAAAAACTTAAATCACCTTTTAATTTGAGGATTATATAGGTCAAGTTAAGTTGGCATGAATGGCTTGCCAAATATAGTATAAATTCCCATAGTCACATCTAAGTATAGACCACCTCACAGGGGCCATTCATAAATTAAGTGTAGTATCTAATGTTTAAACATGCAGCCAATAATTTCATTTATAAAATTGAGGTTAAGGCATTTCAAGTATATTTCTGGAATTCTAATTAACACAAGCTAATGAATTGAGCACTGGGGCCAAGGACACCATTAGAAGAAGCTAATGAAAGTCCAACAGAATATAATTATCTTTCAAAACAGGAACACTTGAAGGTACCATTCCTATTTCTAAAGCATATGACAATGTGATATAGTATATAGAAATGATGACTTCATCCTAACTGTCAAATGAAAACTGCCTGAGGGCAGAAATTTTTGCTATACTTGTCAATGCTCTGTCCCCTGTGCCTTAAATAGTGGGGGCATTTAGTAGGCACTCAAAATTGTTTTAAATTAGTGAATAAAAAGATGATGTGTCACATTCTATTAATTGACACTTTATAAGACTAATTGCACTTCTGTTCTATAGAAAAACTAAATTCAGTTATCAAAATTGGGGCTTCACCAAAAATTAGAGTGCCTTCTGAATCATCAAAGGCAATCGGGCATTCACATTATATTACAATTTAGTAAGCAACTGCATGTTATTGTATTCTAACCCTTTGATCAGTGGCTGGGCCTCAAACTAGATATAGAATATTAATGAAGTTTTTTGGTTAGACATTTATTCTTCCCATTGCTTAAAAGAGGTCCACAAACTTGTGTTCCTCGATCTAGATCCAGTTTTCAGATATATTTTGTTTGGTCTTCACCGTATTGGTGCATACAAATGCTCTTTTAAAAACTTGAAATGGTTGTCAAAATTCACAAATCAGATCACTTCATATAAAATTTTAAATTTGTGGAATCTCTTGAAAAAAAAGTATAATATCTGACAACATTGAATTTGAATTGTGCCCAAAATCCCACATGGAATCAACTCAGCAGGAGGTGAGTAACATTGCTGCCTTTCAACAGAATGCATATTTCTGTGTGGCCATACTTCTCACCCTCTCTTTTGTCCTCCCAATCAGATGTTGTTCATTATGGTGCTCAGACTATTGATTCTTGGAGTATAATTTTAAAGAATGCAAAATACTTCCCTTTGTACTCTTCACTCTTTAATATTATCTGCAGGAATTCCAAATTTGTAAATTCTGGCCTGAAGGATAAAGTACTATTGCTTTACTATGGCAGACCTGTTTAGTCCAATCTTACTTTTCTTAATAAAATTTTATGCTTTATTTCAATAACTCCTACACATTTCTTACAAGAGTTATTTTTAGTTGCTTAAGATTTTTCATTGTTATTGGCATAGAAATGCTTACCATTTTCTTTTAGCTTGATATTACCTCTAAATAGTATAGATATTGATATTTCTTGTATTTGTCTTGTGTCTTTCTATTATCTTGAGCCCCTTTATTATTGCTAAGAGTTTAGTTCATTCTTGGAATTTCCATTTACATATAATCATACTGATTGAAATAATAATTTGAATCTTCATTTGTAAAAGTTATATCCCTTATTTAAATATCTTTGTTTTTAATGGACATATAGATGAGATAAATTACATTTATAGAGTATCTGAAAGAAAATTAGCATTGCATTTGGGATAAACCTTCTATAGTGAATGATTTTTTAATGTGTGATTTTTTAATATTTAATTCAGTAAATATTATTTATATGATATTAGTTTAATCTTTTTATTGCCTAAGTTACTCAGTATCATAGTGAACTTGGCTTATATATCATGTACTTAGTGAGGCCTTCCCTGACCATGCTATATAAGATTTCTTATTATTCACCAACACTACAACCTGTTTGCCTCCTTCAAAGTTTTTCATATAATTAGTAATTATATATCTATTTCATTGTAAATGTTTCATTGCTTAGTTCTGATGTACACATTATCTGACATAAACATGTTATACTTATCAAAATCAGGAAATTAACATTATAATAATATTACCTAATTAACAGTCTTCAAATTTTGCCAATTTGGATAGTAAAAGCAGTAGGTAAAAGTTTCATGACAAGCAGGATTTTGACATAATTTAATGTACACTCTACAAGAGACTTAAAAATCACATGGAGAAAAGTAGTAACTTACAGTGAAGAAACCTAGCAGACATCACCCTATGCAAGAGATTAATGTAACATCATCAGTAGTGGGACAAATCAACATCATGTGCCTGCTGATATCCTGCAGTGAGAAAGACAATATTGTATCTTTCTTATTACCTCTCCCCCCCCCAAAAAACACATAACCTCAATCTAGTATTGAGGAAACATCGGACAAACCCAATTTCAGGTAAATTCTATAAAATATCTGGCCTGTATTTGTTTAAAATGTCAAGGTTATGGAAAAAAAAGACTAAGGAACTATTCCAGATTAAAGAAAACTAAAAAGGAAACAGGATAACTATTTACAATAGATGACCTTCAATTGGATACTTGGTCCAGAATTTTTTTTTCTTAACTTTATTCTTTTGCTCTTATCTGCTTTCCTGATCACTGATGGTCTGCTCAGGGAGGGGTGGGTAGTGCATAAAAAAACCGAAAAGCGTTTCAATTCAAAAGAAATTTCATATGTTGGCTCTCTGAAAAGATCCCTCATACATGCTCTCCCCCGAAAAACAGTGCACTGAATACGTGGAAACAAGCTGAAATTTAGATGAGAAGGTAAGTGAAGTAATCTTGAAATAACAGCTTAAAGAGTGACAGAAGATTAAAAGGTGTCACTGCAGCACCTGCTAATGTCTCATCATCTCTAGATTAGACAGTGAAAGCAATAAGGAAAAAATAGAGAGTAAACATTGCAAAATACAGTAAGAAAGAAAATCTCAGCCAGCAGGTTTGTGTGGATTCTTTCAATAGAAGCAGACAAAGCTTTTCATGACAATTCTGAGAAGTCAGGAAAACGAAGGCGGCCCGTGTTGGGAATCTAACCTGGCCTTGGCTAGACCAAGGACTTGGAATCATAACCTGCATGTTACTGACAGCTCTCCTATCCTAATTCACCCTCTATCCAGGTTGCCAAAAACCAGGAGAGGAGCATGGAATTATGATTTACAACTTGTGATGACAGTGTCAAACAAATGCCTTATTCTTCCTGAAAGACTTCCCAACCCTAAAAGTTTCAACCTGTCATTTATAAGTCAAAAATGTGCAGGCACAGAATTTAAAATTCTGTGAAATTTTCTTCAGTGAAGAAAGAGAGCTGATGTTTCCTTATCTTGCTAGTGCATCTTTCTTCAAAACATTTTCATAGATGAAGACACAGAGGCTCAATAATTTAAATTACATTTGAAAACCCAATATTTATGGTATTTTGCTTACTAACAAGGAAATAATAGAAACATTTGTTGAGGTGAATTGAACTGCAAATATTTAACCAAGTTTGAAATAAAAAGCTTTATAGTAGCATTTGTTTACCAAGAACTTGTCAATAACATTAAGAAATGGAAGTTTCCACTACATAAAGAATTAGAATTTAAAAATGAGGTGGTAGGGGCACCTGGGTGGCTCAGTGGGTTAAGCATCTGCCTTCAGCCCAGGTCATGATCCCAGGATCCTGGAATCGAGCCCCAAGTCCCAAGTTGGGCTCCCTGCTCAGCGGGGAGACTGCTTCTCCCTCTTCTTCTACTGCTCCCCCTGCTTGTGTTTTCTTTCTTTCTTTGTTTCTTTCTCTCTCTCTCTGTCAAATAAATAAAATCTTTTTAATAAAATGGAAATGAGAGTAGTAGTGGGGAGAGTGTGGGGGACAAAGAAATTGGGAGCACTTGGGAGTGGAGTTGAAGGATTATAAAGAAACCAGTGAATAAAAAATATTTTTAAATTATGTTGACCATAATGTGCTTTGTTCAGAGACTGAGATATATATATATGTGTGTGTCCATGTAGCCTTATATATGAATATATTTGAATATGTTTCTATTTGAATATATTTAAATATATTTAAAGGCTTATATAGACACAGATATGTAATTTTAAGGAAGAGGTAGGGTTATAAAAAGAATTTCTAGAACACTGTCTTAATAAAGAAAATTCCACAAAAACTGTACAGTGTAAAGAAGGACAAGGTCAATCATTATGTAAATTAAACATACCGCATATCATGAAGACAATATATTTACAGACCTTCATGCTATTCTTACCTGCTTTTCCACTGTGATCAACAGAGGAAAAACTGACAGAAAACTGAAGGCCAAGCACTGCTCACCATCAACCATTTGGGGAGTTGATATAAACTGCACTAATCAGAACCACACTATACTCTGCAGAACTGAAGTGAAGTAAAGTGATCTGAATTAACATCACCAACAATGAAGTGATGCTTTTAAACTCTGAATTTATGAGAAAGTGATGAGAGATTTTTAACAATATGAAAAAGAAAATGAGGCGAGCCACGGTCACAGCAACCGGTGAGAGAGATCCTGTTGTTCTGGCTGGTAATTTTCACAAAGGAGTAGGGTAGATGGAGAGGCAAGCAGTGTGTAAGAGAGAACAAAAGCTTTGGTGATGCTAGAACATTAGGGTAGAGATGAACTTTTATTATTTTTTAAAAATATTTTATTTCTTTATTTGAGAGAGAGAGAGAGCACCAGCAAGGGGAGCTGCAGGCAGAGGGGGAGGGAGAAGCAGGCTCCCCACTGAGCAGAGAGCCTGACCTAGGGCTCGATCCCAGGACCCTGGGATCATGACCTGAGCCGAAGGCAGACGCTTAACCAACTGAGCCACCAGGCACCCCTACAGATGAGCTTTTAAACAAAGATTTTATCCTCACATATTTATACTTGTCTCTTTCTCCTAGAATGAATTTTAGAAAAATGAAACGATATTATCAGTTCACCAACTAAATGAGAGCTCAGCAAAGAAAGAGTCAATGCCTTATTCAATTTGTAACTCTGGTTTCCAACACAGTGTACATAGCAGGTATGTAGGTATGAAACACATATTTACTGACTCACCGCTTATAAAATTATTATGTACAACATGCACCTAAATGGGAGAATCTAAATATTTGAAGTTTTCCAGCTAGCTGGCTTCTGATTGATTAAAATTTTAATACAGTCAAAAATGTCCCTGGAGCCTGTGTACAAGAACCAATAAACTAATGTGGTTTCTATACTATGAAGCATAGAACTGGCAATAAATATTAAACCCTAGTCTAGCCTATAAATATGCATTTATGAAATTTTTGAAAGGTAAATTATGCAAATAATGTGTTTAAGGAATTTAGAAATCATGGATCATTGACCTGTTGGGCCTTAACAACTTCTTCAAAACCATTAGCAACTATTATGTAAATTCATATTTACAGAGCTAATAAAATGCACATTAATCAGCCAACAGGAGGATAACTTATCTGTGCATTTATATGTCCAGATTTCTTTTGCTTTTAAGAAAAGAAACCAGAATATATTAATTTGAGAGCAGAAACTTCAATATAAGCAAGGAGTTTTTGTCTCTTTCATTTTTAATACCTGTAGACTTCAATTTGGCTGAGACAATTCAGAAAATTGATGGGTTTTCTTATAACGTAAACAACCAAAGTCAGAATATCTAATATAACTGCACTGCTGTGAAATATGTATGACTTTCAATTTTTTTAATATATAGAACCGATGATTTTAAGATGAACTAGAAGTTATGCAACACAAGAGTTCATAGAAACAAATGGAAATGAAGTAAAAATGATCTTACTGTTCCAAGTCAACTATAAATTCAGTGTCAAATTCAATGCATTTGAATAATGTTATCTCTAAATAGTCTATTATTGCAAAAGAAGTTTAGGCATGGCATCATGTTGTTGAGAGACAGTTTCATTCTGCTAACATCTTATTGAGCTACTTGATTATTATTTATTTAAATATCAAGCAACTTCATTCTTTTCCAATTAAAAAATTAGATTGCATTAAAACTTTATAAACCATATCAGAACTACCAAAGAGTGGAGAGAATTTTTTACAGATTCTTCAATTTGCAAATCACTGAATTCATAAATATAATATATGAAATCACTATAGTAAATGAAATGAGATACTTCATGATATTTTCTTTCAAATATTAAATTTAGTTTAGTATCCTAAAACCCCTCTCCAGTTTTCTGATTCAACTATCTCACCTTCCTCCTGACATCTGTGGCACACCTCCTTCCCGCCTCTTGCTCTCAGATGTAAGTCAGTGCAACCTCCCATGAAGAGTGTGTTCACTCTAAGGATTTGCAAAGCTTAATAATTTTCTCATAATCTTAAGTAATTTCTGAGTACTCTAAATATCTAGCACATTGGCTGGTACGTAATTGGTGTTCAGTAAATATGTGTGAAATTAAACCAATAACTCAAAATAATATGGCTTTAATGGTGGACAATGAGCCTTGGTAGGACCGTGACAAAGATATTTATTCACAACTGGGGATATCCGCAAAACCCCTCAATTTACAAACATGGTGACTATTCATAGGCTAGACCGACTCAAAAGGACTAATTTACAAACCTACATAAATATTTTAGATGATCATTTATTATTAGAATCTCACTGATACCTGACAAATTTAATATGAAATTTCAGTAAGTTTTGGTGACTAAATACTTTTCTAGGGTTCTTTTTGAAAGCATTTCTAACTGTATCCTCAGTGTCTAGCTAGGTGCTCAAAAATACTTGTTTAGGGGCGCCTGGGTGACTCAGTCGGTTAAGCATCTGCCTTCAGCTCAGGTTATGATCCCAGGGTCCTGGGATCAAGCCCTGCATCAGCGGGGAGCCTGCTTCTCCCTCTCCCTCTCCCACTCCCCCTGCTTGTGTTCCCTCTCTTGTTCTCTCTCTCTCTGTCAAATAAATAATAAAATCTAAAATAAATAAATAAATAAATGGATTTGGAAATGTCATTTAGCTTATATGACAAAAGAGAGTTAGGTTTGTTCTATATGATCTTTTAAAATGCACACCTGTTGCAGGAGGGGAAGAATGAAGGGGGGGAAATCGGAGGGGGAGAAGAACCATGAGAGACGATGGACTCTGAAAAACAAACTGAGGGTTCTAGAGGGGAGGGGGTTGGGAGGATGGGTTAGCCTGGTGATGGGTATTGAGGAGGGCACGTTCTGCATGGAGCACTGGGTGTTATGCACAAACAATGAATCATGGAACACTATATCTAAAACTAATGATGTAATGTATGGGGATTAACATAACAATAAAAAATTTTAAAAAAAAATGCACACCTGTTGAAACATGATCTACATGTTTATGTCCAAATTCTTGTGCATCATGGACTACGATATGAGAAAACTGTTTCTGTTCCTATGTTCCTTGTTTGGTAAGCATCACAGGTTTCAAAATTTGTTATAATACCAAAATAGCATTTGAGAACAAAAGCATATAGTCGACCTATCTTTATTGTGACTATTGGTAAGAATAAAACTTTCAATACTTTACCAGAGAAATAGTCAAAAATAAGCACCTGAAACATTATTACTGTAAAAAAGGAAGCAGGACAATTCCCACATTAAAGTAGAGAAAGTTAGATCAGAATTTTATTCTCAGTGTAATACCATTTTCAAAATTTTTAATTTAATAATCAAAATTAAACATTATTGCTCCAGTATTTTCTTATCTCTCACACCCCACCTACCCAAGGCCACAAAGGAAAGAGAGAGAGAGGGAAATAATCTCCTTCAGAACATCACATCATTTCCTCTCCAGTCTTTTAGTCTTCCTCCTTGTGTGCTCAAGCTAACTTCTGAGCTCTTTTAGACCAGCTTTTGAAGCCCTACTGCCCTTGCCTGATGAACTTCAAGCATGACCAATACTAAACCTGGGGGTCCAGCTGAAATGGAGACAAGGGAAGAGAAAGTCATGGGAGCTGAAATAGGCCAGTCTCTTGCTGCTCTCTCTGATTTTATCTTTACTAATCTATTCTTTCTATAAACAAAGGTAGAAAGCAAAAAAAGTATCAATCCTTCTAAGCTAAGAGGGATGTTCTCTTATATTATTAATGCAAAAAAAAGGGTGGGGATATCCAACTATGTTCAAGGCAGACTCCACAGTGCCTGAAATCTTGTGAAAAGACAAACCCATCGAAAGTTTGCAAGATCTACTCAAAGTGAAGGGTTGGGGAAAATCTACAATGTGAAGTTTTAAGCTACCAATGGAAGAATTTAAAAAGAAAAAGGCTGAATAATTATTTTGATGGTAATTGACATACAAACTGTTCAATTTCAGTACTAATTTAGTTCAGTATTTTGTTTTTCAATCAAACTTGGATATTCTCCAAAACATGTTAAGACAAAACTGGTTCTAAAATAATTTTTTGCTTAGGTCTGCATATACCCTACATAACCCTCCAAACTAATTCACAGTGGTGTCTAATTTATTCTTATTCTAAACTTGTCAAGATTCAAGTGTATTAAAGTCAAAAGTGATTTTGCATGATTACTGTTAAAAATAAGATAAGATTTATGGTATTGCAGCCAATGCCTAAGAATGCCTAAATCATTTTCCACAAAATCCCTACTTTCCCTCCTCATGGTTCCTGAAACATGTGGACACACACAAACACACACAGTGACCAATGTGGGGAAAAAATACCCCACCATTTTGTCTTAATCTGAGTCATATCCTAATCCTCTAATACAGAATTACATGGTAAAAAAAAAAAAAAAAAAAAAAAGCTTAGTGCTTATGGTTCAGGCCAGAGTCTGTAAAACATCAGAATTCTTTGGCAAGGCCCATGATAAATAAACTCAGGATGATGAGCAGTTAACTCAGGCAAGCATCAAAAAAAAAGAGGAAATTTAAATAACTAGTCTATCCCCAAAATTTTGCCTGGCTCAACATATACACCTCCAGCTCCTGGAAGCAATGATGTTGAAGAGTAGAAGGGCATTGGGTTATGATTCTGATCACACAGTAACCTTGCCCATCAGTAAACATAGCATGATCAAAATTTTAAGCTAGAATTAATCATTTATTCAACAGATTTTGAGCATCTACTATTGACCAGACACTGTTCTAGAATAGAGATTTAATTATCAATTTCTTCCATGGAGAAGTAGAGTTGATGTGGAGAAAATTGAAGCAATGGCCCCTCTGCCTGCTACATGCAAGGTATTGTTTCAATGATGAAGAGAACTCATCCATAAATAAGACTTGGATTTATCATCAAAGAACATACAGTCTATTTAGAAAGAAATTAAAAATACCAAATAAACAAAAGAATGAAACTATGTGATTCCTTTTGGCTTAATGATCCCACTTTTATACTTTTTTTTAAGACTACTTTTTAATTAATTTATTTATTTGAGAGAGAGAGAGAGCACACATGAGTAGGAGGAAAGGCAAAGGGAGAGGAAGAGAAACAGACTCCAGGCTGAATGCAGAGCCCAACAAAGGGCTCCATCCCAGGACCCTGAGATCATGATCTGACCCAAAGTCAAGAGTCAGATGCTTAACTGACTGAGCCACCCAGGCAACCCAAGATTATTTCTTAAAGCACTGATCAAAAACATGGAGATAGGTGATATCAGCATCATGGTGGCATAAGATGTCCCTAATTACTGTCCCCCCTTTAACATCTAAAATTCAGCCTCTAGGCATGAACAAAAGTGCCTCTATGGGAGCTGTGGGATCCAGCACCATACACTAAGGGACCCAGGAGGAGTCTAGCCCACTATGAATTGGGTAATAGGCAGACAGACCCCAGTATGGGCTGGAACTAGCCAAAGCCTGTGAACTGGCTCCAGCTCCTCTCAGCTGTGCTCCAAAAGCACCTGGAAAACACTGACTTGGGTGGATGTTGAGAGATAAGAGCACTTGTGGAAATCCAAGTTTCTAGAGAAGTTTCAACACTCTGTCAGAGAAAAAAAAAAAAGTTTGGATTCATTAGAGTGGTAAGAGAAACTGCCTACATCACCCCTCCCCATAAAGGTGGCACAGTTTAGAGGACACGGGGTGGGGGGGAGGATGGAGAACAGTGAGGGATCACCCAGCTCTGCAGAATGCTACTAAAGAAACTCATTCCTTTCCTGAAGCACCCGGAGCATTAAAGTAAGAGTTTTGTGGAAATTCAATGAGCTACAATAAAACACAGAAACACAAGTCAATGAAATCAGGAAAACAATACACAAACAAAATGAGGAATTGAACAAAGAAATAGAAATAAAGAAAGAACCAAAGAGAAATTCTGGAGCTGAAGAATCAAGGAATGAAATGAAGAATGCAACAGAGGACATCAATAACAGAATAGATTAGGCAGAAGACAGAATCAGCAAGTTAGAGAATAGGAACATTGAAATAACCCAATCAGAGGAAAACAAACAAAAAAATGTGAAAAAGCAAAGAAAACCTAAATAATCTATGGAAGCAATATCAGAATCATCAGAGTTCTAGAAGGAGAAGAGAGGGAAAAGAAAGCACAAAGCTTATTGGAAGAAATGATGGTTGAGAACCTCCCAAAACCAGGAAGAAACTTGGACATCCAAGTTCATGAGGCTAAAAGAGCACCCATCATTTCAATTCAAAATGATCTTCTCCAAGACACATTAGAATTAAACTGTCAAAAATCAAAGACAAAGAGAGAATCCTAAAAGACTGTAACTTACAAAGAAAGCTCCCTTACACTATCAACAGATTTCTCAGCAGAAACCTTAAGGTCAGGAGAGAGTGGGATGATGTATTCAAAGTGTTGAAGGAAAAAAATTGCCATCCAAGAATAGTCTATCTGGCAGTTATCCTTCAGAAAAAATGGACAAACAAAAGCTGAGGGACTTCAGCAGTAAAACTGCCTTATAAGAAATGCTGAAAGAAGTTCTTCAAACTGAAATGAAAAGACACTAATTAGTAACATGAAAACATACAAAATATACAAAACATACAAAAACATACAACACATTGGTAGAAGTAAATAGGTAGTCAGATTCAGAACACTAATTCTGTAATATGATGATATGTTAATCACTTAACTATATTATAAATGTTAAAGTATTAAAACTACCTATCAGTCGTATAATTTCTTAATGAATGACCAATGTAAAAACATTGTGGCATTAAAAACATAAAAGTGAGAAGCAAAAGGGTAGAGTTTTTATATGGGATCAAAGACTAGTTGCTTTCAATGTAAAATGGACTGATACATCTATAAGATGTTTTATGTAAGCCTCATGTTAACCACAAAGCAAAAACCTATAGTAAATTCACAAAAAATAAAGAAAAGGGAATCAAATGGTACCACCACAGAAAACCACCAATTCACGGAAGTAGGCAGCAAGAGAAAGAAAAAAGGAAAATGGAGTTCCAAAACAGCCAGAAAGTAGTTAATAAGATAGCATATACACCCATGTGTGGATGCAGGTTTCTCTTCCACATTCCATAATCTTCAGTATACCTTTCTCTTTAACCACCATATCATGTTGATATCACCTAATAGACTGTAGGATTTAAAGAACAAAGAGCAAAGTTTTTTTAAATTTTATCTTCAATCTCCTAGGATCTATTTAAATGTACGGCACAAAAAATGTTGTGTATCTAGAGGTCTTGAACTTTGGCTCTGAAATTTTGCAGATAAGGATTAAGATTCCATCTCTATTCAGTTACCTATTATATGACTTTGAGCAAGATATTTACTCTCTATAATGCCACCATCCCAAAAAAAGTGTTACCTCTTTTCCTATGACCATGATGTTGTTAAGAAAAACACAGGCAGAATTTGAGTGAACTTCACACCATTCAACAGAGGAGCTGACATTTATCTAGTTCTAAGAAATCACTTCTTGGGCTTCTGAAAAGATGTATAGCGCATACTATAACACAGTCAATCTAAGCCATTAACGTGAGAATTAATGAGAAAAAAAAAATCTTCAAAATGCCAGTGGATAATGGACAGATATTGAAGATCCCACAATAAATCTGTTTTCCCTGGGATACTAATTAAGGGTCTCTGGGTTGTAGTCAACAGGAAACAGATACTCTTACTAGATTAAATGAGACAATATATTGGAAGAGTGCTGCTATTTCTCAAGATGTTGCAGAAGGAATTGAACAAAAAAGGTCAGGAAAGGAAGAAAATAAGGCAGCTTTAGGAATTTCAGCAAGGATTTCAAGGACACATTTATTGTTAGAAAACTAAAACTCAAGTGACTCAGCTCTAATCAATCATAATCACTAGGTATCACTGTTTTCATATTTCAATTTTTTTAAAGATTTTATTTATTTATTTGACAGAGAGAGAGACCGTGAGAGAGGGAACACAAGCAAGGGGAGTGGGAGAGGGAGAAGCAGGCCTCCCGCTGAGTAGAGAGCCCAATGCGGGGCTCTATCCCAGGACCCTGGGATCATGACCTGAGCCGAAGGCAGACACTTAATGCCTGACCACCCAGGTGCCCCCATATTTCAATTTTTTAAAAGAGAATGGGTAGCTCAGTTTGTATCAATAGCCTTGACCAAGGACCACGGTTATATCTTACAGAAACTATTCTCAAAGAGAAGAAAAAGTGTCATGAGCTTTTTCAAAGCATCTTATACAACTAAGTTTTTCAGCATTAAAACAAATTTCTCCTACAACTAATACAATAGGACCCCAAATAACTGTTCTTTTTATTGAGTTAGAGACAACACAAAGAATTAAAAAGAAAAGAGAAATAAAAACAGCTTTCTTGTGCCATTAAAGGAGAAGCCTTTAAAGATACAAAGAATTCTGAAATAAATATTTTTTGACTAATGCTGAAATCAAGTGGTAGAAAAATAGACTGGTATGGCAGATAATTCATCTCTGCTTCCTTACAAATGTGGTAGAGAGAGACAGCTGTCTACCAAAATTTCTCCTTTCCCCTCCACATTACAGAATTGTTTTGAGGAAGCCTGTGCATAACAATAAGCTATGTTTCCCAGGTGCACATGTAACTATCTAGATTGGCCCCATGTCTCCAGTTTTTCCCAATAGACAGTGAGTGGAATGTGTGTGTTACTGTCTACACAGATTTTAAGATGCACATGAGCTTCTCCATGTGCTCTTCCCTTTCTGCTGGCTGGTTCTGGGGAGTGGCAGAACCAATGGAAGGAGCCAAGTTTTCTGAAATTCCTCATAGAGGAAAGCCTCCCACCAGCCAGGAATTATTACATGAAGAAGAAATAGCTTTTACTTGTGTTAAGCCATTAAATTCAGGGGTCTATTTATCACAGCAGGTAGAATTAATCCAGAATTTGATTGCAGAAGAGGTGAAAAATCCAAAATAAGATACTGTTTTGGATGACAAATACTAGATTTAGCAAGATATTACAAGAAAGAGATGAGCTCAGGCAAAAGTTAGCTGGTTTACGAGGCAAGAAAAAAAAAGTTTATAAGGTCTGACCACTTCTAGACCTCAAATAAGCAGGAGATGAAATTTAAAAGTACTTTGTGGGGGGAAAAAAACTGTTAACCTTATTTATAAAATAAAAAATTCACAAAGATGAAAAGTACAGTATCGGGAATATAGTCAATAATAAATATTGTAATAATGTTGAATGTGACAGACAGTGACTACACTTGTGATAAGCAGTGAGTAATGTATAGAACTGTCATATCACTATGTTGTACACCTGAAACTAATGTAACATTGTGTGTCAACTATACTTCAATAAAAACATTAAATAAATTTTTAAAAACTTAAAACCTGTTAAAATGTCCTGGTTAAAAAGAGTTTAGCCTTATAAAAAATGATTAGGTATGTTGCCTTCTATGTCAAAACTATTGTTTCAGATGGCTTCAAGATAACCACTATTACAATGAGAAAAAATATATAAGGACTAGGACCAAAGAAATAATACATACTGGAGAACTGTATCTAGAAAACTGCACTGTTGGGGGTTGAATCCTGACAATGAAACAGATTGAAAACAAATAAATCAGATGTTTGGCCAAAGACACAACAAGCATATCCTCAAAAACCTTTTTACCGTTAAGACTTTTAAACAATTCTAGGGGCTCCCCCCTGTAAACTTAAGTAAGCAGAAAGTTGCTGGAAAACATAAGCAAATACAAAGTATGATATACTCAACAACACCCACTTCAAGTGTGCCTACGAAAGATAATGGACAAGAAGGGGTGCTGGAGGCTTTGGAGAGCAATGAACAAAAGAATTTCTTCCAGAATCAAGTTCCATGGAGCACCTGGGTGTTTCAGTCCATTAAGTGTCAGAATCTTGATTTAAGCTTGGGTTATGATCTCAGGGTCATGAGATCAAGCCCCGTATAAGGCTCTGCGCTGGGTGAGGAGTCTGCTTAAGATTCTCTCTCTCAGACAAACAAAAACTAAAAGAATTTGCAAACACCAAACCAGCCCTACAAGAAATATTGAAAGGGGTCCTCTAAGCAAAGAAAGAACCTAAAAGTAACATAGACCAGAAAGGAACAGAGACAATACACAGTAACAGTCACCTCACAGGCAATATAATGGCACTAAATTCATATCTTTCAATAGTTACCCTGAATGTAAATGGGCTAAATGCCCCAATCAAAAGACACAGGGTATCAGATTGGATAAAAAAAAAACAAGACCCATTGATATGCTGTCTGCAAGAGACTAGTTTTAGACCCAAAGACACCTCCAGATTGAAAGTGAGGGGGTGGAAAACTATTCACCATGCTAATGGACATCAAAAGAAACCTGGGGTAGCAATCCTTATATCAGACAAATTAGATTTTAAGCCAAAGACTATAATAAGAGATGAGGAAGAATACTATATCATACTTAAAAGGTCTATCCAACAAGAAGATCTAACAATTGTAAATATCTATGCCCCTAACACGGGAGCAGCCAATTATATAAGCCAATTAATAACAAAATCAAAGAACACATTGACAATAATACAATAATAGTAGGGGACTTTAACACCCCCCTCACTGAAATGGAGAGATGGTCTAAACAAAAGATCAACAAGGAAATAAAGGCTTTAAATGACACACTGGACCAGATGGACTTCACAGATATATTCAGAACATTCCATTCCAAAGCAACTGAACACACATCCTTCTCTACTGCACATGGATCATTCCCCAGAATAGATCACATCCTGGATCACAAATCAGGTCTTAACCAGCAAAATATTGGGATCATTCCCTGCATATTTTCAGACCACAATGTTTTTAAACTAGAACTCAATCACAAGAGGAAAGTCGGAAAGAACTCAAATACATGGAGGCTAAAGAGCATTCTAGTAAAGAACGAATGGGTCAACCAGGAAATTAAAGAAGAATTAAAAAAAATTCATGGACACAAATGAAAAAGGAAACACAACTGTTCAAAATCTTTGGGATGCAGCAAAGGCAGTCCTAAGAGGAAAGTCTATAGCAATACAAGCCTTTCTCAAGAAACAAGAAAGGATTCAAATACACAACCTAACCCTACATCTAAAGGAGCTGGAGAAAGAACAGCAAATAAAGCCTAAACCCAGCAGAAGAAGAGAAATAATAAAGATCAGAGCAGAAATCAATGAAATAGAAAACAAAAGAACAGTAGAACAGACCAACAAAACTAGTAGCTGGTTCTTTGAAAGAATTAATAAGACTGATAAACCCCTGGCCAGACTTATCAAAAAGAAAAGAGAAAGGACCCAAATAAAAAAACCATGAATGAAAGAGGAAACAAAAAAGAAATACAAACAATTATAAGAATGGATTATGTGCAACTATATGCCAGCAACTTAGATAATCTGGAAGAAATGGATGCATTCCTAGAGATGTATAAACTACCAAAACTGAACCAGGAAGAAATAGAAAACCTGAACAGACCTATAACCACTAAGGAAATGGAAGCAGTAATCAAAAATCTCCCAACAAACAAGAGCCCAGGGTCAGACGGCTTCCCAGGGGAATTCTACCAAACATTTAAAGAAGAATTAATACCTATTCTTCTGAAACTGTTCCAAAAAATAGAAATGGAAGGAAAACTTCCAAACTCATTTTATGAGGTCAGAATTACCTTGATCCCAAAATCAGACAAAGACCCCATCAAAAAGGAGAATTACAGACCAATATCCCTCATGAACATGGATGTAAAAATTCTCACCAAAATACTAGCCAATAGGATACAACAGTACATTAAAAGGATTATACACCACGACCAAGTGGGATTTATCCCTGGGCTGCAAAGTTGGTTCAACATCAACAAATCAATCAATGTGATACAATACATTAATAAAAGAAAGAACAAGAACCATATGATCCTCTCAATAGATGCAGAAAAAGCATTTGACAAAGTACAGCATCCTTTCTTGATCAAAACTCTTCAGAGTATAGCAATAGAGGGTACATACCTCAATATCATAAAAGCCATCTATGAAAAACCCACAGCAAATATCATTCTCAATGGGGAAAAACTGAGAGCTTTCCCCCTAAGGTCAGGAACACGGCAGGGATGTCCACTATCACCACTGCTATTCAACATAGTACTAGAAGTCCTAGCCACAGTAATCAGACAACAAAAAGAAATAAAAGGCATCTGAATCAGCAAAGAAGAAGTCAAACTCTCACTCTTTGCAGATGATATGATACTTATGTGGAAAACCCAAAAGACTCCACCCCAAAACTGCTAGAACTCATACAGGAATTCAGTAAAGTGGCAGGATACAAAATCAATGCACAGAAATCAGTGGCATTTCTATACACCACCACCAAGACAGAAGAAAGAGAAATTAAGGAGTCAATCCCATTTACAATTGCACCCAAAACCATAAGATACCTAGGAATAAATCTAACCAAAGAGGCAAAGGATCTGTACTCAGAAAACTATAGAATACTCATGAAAGAAATTGAGGAAGACACAAAGAAATAGAAAAATGTTCCATGCTCATGGATTGGAAGAACAAATACTGTGAAAATGTCTATGCTACCTAGAGCAGTCTACACATTTAATGCAATCCCTATCAAAATACCATCCACTTTTTTCAAAGAAATGGAACAAATAATCCTAAAATTTGTATGGAACCAGAAAAGACCCCGAATAGCCAGAGGAATGTTGAAAAAGAAAAGCAAAGCTGGTGGCATCACAATTCCGGACTTCAAGCTCTATTACAAAGCTGTCATCATCAAGACAGTATGGTACTGGCACAAAAACAGACACATAGATCAATGGAACAGAATAGAGAGCCCAGAAATGGACCCTCAACTCTGTGGTCAACTAATCTTCGACAAAGCAGGAAAGAATGTCCAATGGAAAAAAGACAGTCTCTTCAACAAATGGTGTTGGGAAAATTGGACAGCCACATGCAGAAGAATGAAACTGGACCATTTCCTTACACCACACACAAAAATAGACTCCAAATGGTTGAAAGACCTAAATGTGAGACAGGAGTCCATCAAAATCCTAGAGGAGAACACAGGCAGCAACCTCTTCGACCTCAGCCGCAGCAACTTCTTCCTAGAAACATCGCCAAAGGCAAGGGAAGCAAGGGCAAAAATGAACTATTGGGACTTCATCAAGATAAAAAGCTTTTGCATAGCAAAGGAAACAGTCAACAAAACCAGAAGACAACCGACAGAATGGGAAAAGATATTTGCAAATGACATATCAGATAAAGGGCTAGTATCCAAAATCTATAAAGAACTTACCAAACTCAACACCCAAAGAACAAATGATCCAATCAAGAAATGGGCAGAAGGCATGAACAGACATTTTTCCAAAGAAGACATCCAAATGGCCAACAGCCACATGAAAAAGTGTTCAACATCACTCGGCATCAGGGAAATCCAAATCAAAATCTCAATGAGATACCACCTCACACCAGTCAGAATGGCTAAAATTAACAAGTCAGGAAACAACAGATGTTGGCGAGGATGCAGAGAAAGGGGAACCCTCCTACACTGTTGGTGGGAATGCAAGCTGGTGCAACCACTCTGGAAAACAGTATGGAGGTTCTTCAAAAAGTTGAAAATAGAGCTACCCTACCACCCAGCAATTGCACTACTGGGTATTTACCTCAAAGATACAAATGTAGTGATCTGAAGGGGCATGTGCACCCCAATGCTTATAGCAGCAAAGTCCACAATAGCCAAACTATGGAAAGAGCCTAGATGTCCATCAAGAGACGAATGGATAAAGAAGATGTGGTATGCATGTGTATACACACACACACACACACACACACACACACACACACACACACCGGAATATTATGCAGCCATCAAAAAAATTAAATCTTTCCATTCGCAATGATGTGGATGGAACTAGAGGGTATTATGATAAGCAAAATAAGTCAATCAGAGAAAGACAAGTATCGTATGATCTCACTGATACGAGGAATTTGAGAAACAAGACAAAGGATCATAGGGGAAGGGCGGGAAAAATGAAACAAGATGAAACCAGAGAGGGAGACAAACCATAAGAGACTCTTAATCTCAGGAAACAAACTGAAGGTTGCTGGAGTGGAGGGGGCGGGAGGGATGGGTGGCTGGGTGATGGATATTGGGGACAGAAAATACTATGGTGAGCGCTGTGAATTGTGTAAGACTGATGAATCACAGACCTGTACCCCTGAAACAAATGATACATTATACGTTAATTTAAAATTTTTTTTAAAAAAAGATTCTCTTTCTCCCTTTCTCTCTGCCCCTCCCTCCCTCCCCCTATGGCTTGTGCTCTCTCTCTCTCTCTCTCGCTCGCTCGCTCTTAAAAAAATAAATAAATAAATAAACTTCCTAAATAAGGAATTTTCTCTATTGGCAGAATCCTGCCATCAGGATTCTATCACTGCTACAAACCAATAATTATTGAGTTTATCAATTCTTCTCTTTCTAGACAGGTGCCACTACTCCATCATTATACATTGTGTATGTGTGTGCACAGAAAGGTGTCAGTAAATAAAGGAACTTGTCTTTTACTCTGTAAGTTGTCAAACCTTCAAGAGCCATATCTGCATCTGATATAAATGATTGAAATTGTCCAGGTTTGCTGGATTTTGAAATGGATAAAGAAATAAAATTGGAAATTTAGGCTATCCTCATTGAGAAGGGAGTAAATTGGTTCTATATATGGGGAAAAAGGGGGTGCAAATGGACATTTGGTAGCCAGAAGGGAAGGCTAGCTGAGATGATCAGCTGGCAAGCAAAATACTGTGTTTCTCTAGCAGCCAACAGCTCCTGTTCCCTCCCTTTTATGCAGCCATGTGGCAATTTCTTAATAAAATTAGAGAAAAACAATGCCTATGACTTGAAGACCAAGGTTTTGAAGAAGTAGGTAGGTATTCTCAATGCTTTCTTTTGGATCAGCCAGCTTGATTCAAAGAAAAAGAGTTCCCAAGGGATAGATGAGCCATGAAATGGGAGGTGCCTGGGTCCCTGGATTATCACATGGAGGAAAGATATACAATAATCAGGAACACACACTTGGTCAATTACATAAAGGAAAATCAACTTCTATTGTGCTAATCACTAAAACCTAGAGAATGGAGGGTTAGTTTGTTTTATTATCTAGAATTTGCTAACTATAATTTATGCTTCAACATGAAAGGAAAAACATACAGATTTACTCTGTTACCCAAAAATGCAAAATGACAACTAAAATGACAGAAAAAGGAAAAATAAACACAAACACAAAGAGAACAAAATAAATGACAGAAGTAAAGTGATATCAATGATATTTGGAAAACTGGAAAATACCTGATTTAAGAAAGCTGATAAATAATCAAGAAAATTAGTGCCATAGAACATTAGATAGATTTAGGAATTGGAGACCAATGATACTTGTGAAGGTGGATATGGAAGAGAGACTGATGACAGTAGAGTTTCTAAGCACTTGGACCTCCAGAGCCCCACACAGTCCAGCTGCTACTCTCTTACTTAGGCAGAGACGATGGGTCTACACTAGGGAGTCAGGACACAGGCACATCAGGAGTATGTGAAGGAGGGATGCCAAGTTTGCTCCCATGTACTCTGACCCCATGCCAGTCAGAAGTTAAGGAGAATTTTCCTGAGGAAACTGGCCACTGGTTAAGGGAGGGTCCACAAATGTACTAACTGTTGTAGGTTCCTCGGGGGAATATTCGGGTTTGAAGCAGCCACAAAACAGCCCTCAATAAACCCTACCAATATATATAAATAGCTTCCAACTGGTTTTTAAGGACTCTATCTTAACTATGAGTAGACATCTAAGGTTCACTGGACATTTTAGGGAAGTCTCCAATATAAATAAGAAGGACCAAGACAAATTAATAGCTATAAGGAATTCAAAAGAAAAGGAAAAGTCCAAGAAAAACTCCAGTAAAACATAAAATTAAATTAAGCTCTTCAGAAAGACAGAAAGTACAGAACAGTCCAAGAGAGAACTTTCAGGGAACAAAATAGAACTCTTGGTTATGAACAATTTGATGACAGAAATAAAGAATTTAATGCCATGATTAGGAAATAAAGCTGAGAACATCCCAGAAAGTAAAACAAACAGAGAAGGAAAATGAGAGACAAAATATAGGAAAATTAGAGAATCAATCATCTAATTGATAGGTATTGCAGAAAGAGAGATCGGGGGAACAGTGGGGGAAAAGTTGTAAAGTACAAAATAAAAGAAAATTTTCTAAGAACAGAAGAGAATGAACATCCAGTTCAACAGGCACAATAAAAATAAATCAATAAACGTTTAAAAACACCCCACAGCACATTTTTCAGTACTCTGGAAATAAAGAGAAGAACTTAAAAATTTTCAGAGAGAAAAAGACTCATAAACAAAGACATAAGGATCAGAATGGCACTTGGCCTATCTACAGCACCACAGGCCCTAAAGGACCATAGAGAAATGCTTTTAAAATTCTGAAGGACCAATGCATTTCAACCCAGAATTCTGAAACCAGTCAATCAGTTAAGAGTGAGGACACAATAAAGTCATTTTCAGATATGCAGGAACTCAATTTTCACCTCCCATGCATTTTTTTTTTCTTCGTTAGGACCTACTGGAGATTTTGTTCCAACAAAATGAGGGACTGGGCCAAGGAAAAAAAGACATGGGATCAAGGGTGCAGAGAATCCAATACAAGAGAAAATAAAGAAACTAAAATGTCAAATAGTCCTAGAGAACAATCAACTTAGCAGTCTGTAGCAAAAATACTTGAAGCCTACCCTCCTAAAATTGGTGTTTAAGTTGGATAACAATAAAACTGGAAGTTAGAAGTATTCTTTTTTGAAGAGTTGGAAAGGAATTTAGAGATCTTCTGCTTTCTCATTTTATAGATGACCGAACTGAGATTCAAAATGGTTAAGTCACCTACCTTCTTGGCAGACATAGTCTGCTTCTACTCAGAAGCCACTGCAGAGAAAGCTGGATGCACATAATTAGGAAAGAAGAGAGCTGCAGTCTGGAGTGAAGGAAAACTTCTTAAACCATGCCTTTCCTCCTTTTTTATATTTAGTTCCGCTTGGATCTAAGCCAAAACTGATTCCCATTTTTATGTGCAAAGATATACTTTGCAGTTTATTTCTGTCCGTTTACTCTGGCATCAGATGATTTGCTTTTAGCTAAACTACTGTATAATCACATTGCTTTTATTGTATAGCTTTTGCAGCAGTAGCTATAAACTTTGGGCAAATTTTTGTTGTCCTTTCAAAAATAATAATTGGCTTCTCTCAATTTACAATGCATTCTATTTTTATCCTGATGAATTTTATCACCCATAACATATATGCAGCTTTGGAGAGAATGCAAAGATTTCTTGCAGACCAGTAAACCCTTTCATTTGCCTTCTGTTTGTGATTGTTGAACACGTGCTGCATAAATCTGCTTCTCTTAAAAGAGCCATAATTTCAACTTTTTAAATTGTAAAGCTGGCATTTTTCTATTCTTCAGTTCTACCTGGATTACTGTCTTTGTGAATCTTCCTCTTCAGGAAAGTGCTGGTGATTAATGAGATGATGTTCTGCACTCTGAGACTCTGTGCATAGGACACCTTCCTATATACTGTTGGCCAGATGGAAAATTTAACCTGTTTTTAATAAAGTAATTTCATATTTCACCTGATCCAAAAGACCTATTCAAAATATAGATAAGATGACTGAGTAGTCTGCTACTTCCTTTTTTCAAGTGTTTAAAATTTTGTGTAACTTTTGCTAGACTTATCTTTTTTCAGGTTAAGAGCACAGTTAGAATGTATAATATCATACCACAAATTATGCCTATTTCTACTTTTTTCACTAATCTTTGTGAAACAATCACATGGTTTATTAACATCCTATGATTTTGCTCTTATTTTGAAAAGCTATGTTTCCATTATTGCTTAGTTTTTTAAAGATAATTGACTTGCATTCAAAGGGAAGCATCACTTTTGGAAGCAGAAGATGATAATTAAGACCTAAGGATAAAATTTTCAGAATGAAGTAGAAGTGATCTCAACCTAAATTATCATATCCCTCACATTCTGTAGTGATTTATAGTTTTTCAGGTATTTTAAGATACATTATCTCTTTTGATCTTCGCAACTACTCTATCAAGTACATGGAAAAGAGATTGATATCTCCATTTTGCAAACACAAAACCTGATTCGAGTTACCTACCTCAATCAAAATCACACAGTGAAAAACTGACAGAGCTGGACCTTGAAATCAAATCCCTTGATTCTGCATTCTAGTACAAGGTTGTTGGGGTGAAACAGAACTCTCAGGGTAGAAGTCTGTGACAACTTATTTATAAATAGCTATTAAAAATCTTCGTAAATTTAAATAATGAGTTGTTAAACTTCTCATCACTTGACAAAAGTAAATGCCTTTTAGGAAAAAAATGTATAAAAAGATACAGCTAATGTCTAAATTAAAGAGATAACACTAAATTATATTTCTAACATATTTACCTTTTATAAATACAAAAATATTTCAAAACAAGAGTTCCAAATCAGGATGGCAATGCAGGAAGATCTTGAACTCACTTCCTCCCATAGGCACACTGAGTTTACACCTACATGTGGAATAATTTCCTCTCAAAAAAAAAAACACTAAAGGCCTGCTGAGTGGTGACTACACATTGAACAAATGAGAAGAAAACCACACTGAGGGCCTGGGACACAAGCTCACTATAAACCCTATCCCCAGTGCAGTGATCCACAACTGGGAGAAAACTTTACACCTGGAGCTTCTCCCCAAGAAGCGAAGGGCACATCAGGCACTAAGACTTTTAAGACCTGCACCTGAGACACGAGCCCCCAAAACATCTACCTTTGAAAACCAACAAGACCTATAAAATTGTAGAGACCTGGGAGACTGCCTTACAGGGCCCAGTACTCAGATTCACTTGCCCCAGGCCAAGCTCAGAGACAGCCAAAGGTGCCCAGACTTAAAGTGAAGGACACCCACTGCTTATATTAAAGTGTCAGCCTGACAGTCAGGCATCTAATTTAACACACACAGCCAGGAGCCCACTAGAACACTCTCCCAGGATGGAGACTGGTGGGCACCATCTTCACACTCTCCCTTTGCTATTTTCCAGAGCACCAGTATCTCCCAGAATGGAACATTTGCTTGCATCTTGTCCCCAATTTTTATGGCTGCCTCCCAAGGGACATCTCTTGACTATCTAGCTCTGGAGGCCAAGGAAGCTTGCATTCCTGGTCCTATGGGACTGTAGTAATTGGTGTCACCCAGAAGGGAGCTCATACTCCTGTCTGGTGCCCCAATTTTTGTGATTGCTGCCAGGGAACACCTCTATGTAGCCCAACACTGGTGGCCAATGGAGCTTTTGCTCAAGGGTCCCATGGGACTGTAACCAATGGATAAGGAGTTCTTAAACAGCTAACACACCCAGGGCACAGTAAGAAGCAACAGACTTGGGAGTTCATTCTTTCTGTAAAGGAGGCCTATTAGCTAATCATTATGGCTATAGCATATTTTCTAATTAAACACACATCTAGGAACTGACTGTAATCCTTCCAGAGACTTTGGAGGGAGGGCACTAACTTTTCCTCTCCCTCTGCCACACCCCAGAGCACCAGTGTCTGTGTGAGATTTACATCATGGCTGGTGTCTTGGTTTTTACATCTGATACCCCAGTTTTGGCAGCTGCTGTCCAAGGGAAGTCCCTTGATCACCTGGCTCTAGTGGCCAGGAAGCCTTATACTCCTGGGCCCCACAGGACTATGGCAATTAGAGAGACAGTTTTTGACAGGCTACCCTCCCACCAACCCAGGGCACTATGCAGATAGCAGAATGAGGTACAACCCCAGTCTTTCTGTGAAGGAGGCCTCTTTGCTTGTCCTGGAGCTTTAGTCTGAAGGTTGGCTTCGGTTTTGACACACATCTAGTAGATTACAGGGCTCCTCTCAAGGAACATAGGCTGTGGACATCATTTTGGCACTCTCTCTACCTTGCTCCAGCTTGCCATTATCTCCCAGAAAAAAACTCTGTACACTCATCTGCAGCTCCAATTTTTGTGACTACAGCTCAGGAGACAACACCAGATCCCCTGGCCAGCAGACTGAGTGCTGATATCCTCCTCTTAAGGATACTGACAGGTCTTGGCATATCTTCAAATACTGGGAGCTATTAAAAATATGATAGGCTGCTTGGACAAGCACAAAGGTTTGGGAGAGGACAAAGAACGGGGACAGGGTTGACCAACAAGGTTCACTTCCTTCAAGAACTTGGAGAGGTGGTTATCTCATCTGCTGTATAGAAACCACCACAGAGAGTCAAGCAAAATGAAAAAACAGAGGAATATGTCCCAAATGAAAGAATGAGATAAAACTTCAGGAAAAAAAATTAATGAAACAGAGATAAGTAATTTAGCTGATAAAGAGTTCAGTGTAATGTTCATAAAGATGCTTACCAAACTGGGGAGAAGAATGGATAAACACAGTGAGACCTTCAACAAAGAGATGAAAAATATAATAAAGTACCAAACAGAAGTCACAGAGCTGAAGAATACAACAACTGAACTGAAAAATACACTAGAGGGGTTCGTTAGCAGACTAGTTGAAGCAGGAGAAAAGATTAGTCAACTCAAAGACATAAATTGTATGTTAGGCAACAAACAAGTCTTAATTGATTGGGTAGAATTCACCCAATCAGAGCAGCAAATAGAAAAAAAGAAGAAAAGAAAAGAAAAAAATGAGATAGCATAAGGGGCTTATGGGACATCAAATAGGCTAACATTCACATTACACAGGTCCCAGAAGGAGAAAGAGAGAAAGGGGCCAAAATCTTGAAATAATGACTGAAACTTCCCTAACCTGAGGAAAGAAACAACATTCAGAACAAGGAAGCCCAGAGAGTTGCAAACAAGATGAGTCCAAGAGACATTAAAATTAAAATGTCAAAAGTTAAAGATAAAGAATGTTAAAAGCAGAAAGAAGAAAACAACATGTTATGTACAAGTGAATCCCCATAAAACTGTCAGCAAATTTTTCAGCAGAAACTTTGCAGGCCAGAAAGGAGTGGTACAAATATATATTCAAAGTGCTAAAGAAAAAGAACTCCCAACCAAGAATATTCTATCTGGCAAAGTTGTCATTCAGAATTGAAAGAGAGATGAAAAACAAGCAAAAGCTAAAGTTCATGGTAACCACAAAGCAAAAATTTACAGCAAATACACAAAAGATAAGAGAAAGGAGTATAAGTATACCACTAAAGAAAGTGATCGAAACACAAAGGAAGAAACCAAGAAAAGAAAGGAACAGGGAGGAACTACAAAAATAGCCAGTAACAAAATGGCAATGAGTGCATGCCTATTGATAATTACTTTAAATGTAAATGAACTAAGTTCTCCAATCAAGAGACATAGAGTGACTGAGTGGATTTAAAAAAAAAAAAAAAGACCCACCTATATGCTGCCTATAAGAGACTCACCTTAGATGTACGCATACACACAGATGTAAAGTGAAATAATAGAAAAAGATATTCTAGGCAAATGGAAACCAAAAAAGAAAGCTAGAATAGCAATACTTATATCAGACAAAATAAACTTTAATACAAAGACTAATAAAAGACCAAAAAAGGTGTTACATAATGATAAAGGGGTCAATCCAACAAGAGGACACAGCATTTATAAATATTTATGCACCCATCATAGGACTACCTAAATATATAAAGCAAATATTAACAGACCTAAAGGGAGAAATAGACAGCAATATAATAATATTAGGGGATTTTAATACCCCACTTACATCAATGAAGTAGTCTTCCAGATAAAAAATCAATTTAAAAAATCAGCCTTCAATGACACGTTAGACCAGATGGACTTAATAAATATATACAGAACAGTCCATCTAAATGGACTGCAGAATACACATTCTTCTCAAGTGCACATGTAAAATTCCGGATAAATCACAGGCCACAAACAAGTCTTAATAAATTTAAGAGTATTGATATCAGATCAATTGGGTGGCTAGTCGGTTAAGCATCTGACTCTTGATTTCAGCTCAGGTCATGATCTCAGGGTCCTAGAATGGAGCCCCATGATGGGCTCCATACTCTGCAGGGAGTTTGCTTGAGAATTCTCTTTCCCTTCCCCTCTGCCCCTCTTCCCCCACTCTATCTCTCTCAAGTAAATAAATCTTTAAAAAGAAATCATATCAAGCATCTTTTCCAAACTCAATGGTATGAAACTAGAAATTAATTACACAAAGAAAACTGGAAAATTCACAAATATGTGGATATTAAACAATATGCCACTGGACAAGCAATGGGTCAAAGAAATCAAGATAAATTTAAAAATACCTTGAGACAAATGAGAATGAAAATTTAACATATCTAAAATTGTGGGATGCAGCAAAAGCAGTTCTAATGGGGAAGTTCATAGCAATTAATATCTACCTCAAGAAACAAGAAAAATCTCAAGAAACCTAACTATACCTCAAGGAAGTAGAAAAAGAACAACATGCCTGAAGTTAGAGAAGAAAGTAAATAACAAAGACTACAGCAGAAATAAACAAAACAGAGACTAAAAAGACAATAAAAAGATCAATGAAACTAAGAACTGGTTCTTTGGAAAGATAAATGAAACTGACTCACTAAGGGGGGGAATGCAAAGGATTATAAACAAATATAAATATATGCTAACAAATTGAACAACCCAGAAGAAATGGATAAATTCCTAGAAACATACAAACTACCAAGACTGAGTCATGTTGAAATAGAAAACCTGAACAGAACCATTTTAGTAAGATTGACTTAGTGATCAAAACCTTTCCAACAGGGGCACCTGGTTGGCTCAATTGTTAAGCGTCTGCCTTCAGCTCAGTTCATGATCCCAGCGTCCTGGGATCGAGCCCCGCATCGGGCTCCCTGCTCCCCGGGAAGCCTGCTTCTCCCTCTCCCACTCCCCTGCTTGTGTTCCCCTCTCTCGCTGTGTCTCTCTCTGTCAAATAAATAAATAAAATCTTTAAAAAAAAAAAAAAAAACTTTCCAACAAACAGAAGTCCAAGACCAGATGTCTTCACTGACGAATTCTACCAAATATTCAAAGAATTAATAACAATCCTTCTTAAACTCTTCCAAAAAAACAGAAGAGGAGGAAACTCTTCCAAACTCATTTTCAGAAGCCAGCATTACTCTGATACCAAAACCAAACAAGGATACGACAATATCCCTGATGAATAATACATGCAAAAATCCTCAACAAAGTATTAGCAAACTGAATTCAGCAATACACTGAAAGGTTCACACAGCATGATCAAGTGGGATTTACTCTAGGGATGCATGGATAGTTCAACATCCACAAATCAGTCAACGTGATGCATGTTCAAAAAATGAAGAACAAAAATCATATGATGATGTCAATAGATGCAGAAAAAGCATTTGACAAAATTCAATTCCATTTATGATAAAAACATAATAAATTACATATGGAGGGAACATACTTCAACATAATAAAAGCCATCTATGACAAGCCTGCAGCTAACAGTCTTTATTCTAAAATAAGGAAAAAGAGGGGCGCCTGGGTGGCTCAGTTGTTAAGCGTCTGCCTTCAGCTCAGGTCATGATCCCAGGGTCCTGGGATCGAGCCCCGCATCAGGCTCCCTGCTCTGCAGGAAGCCTGCTTCTCCCTCTCCCACTCCCCCTGCTTGTGTTTCCTCTCTCGCTGTGTCTCTCTCTGTCAAATAAATAAAATCTTAAAAATAAATAAATAAAATAAGGAAAAAGATGGTGATGTCCACTCTTGCCACCTTTATTCAACATAGTATTGGAAGTCCGAGCCAGAGCAATTAGACAAGAAAAAGGAATAGGAAGGGGAGATATAAAACTGTCGCTATTTGCAGATGACATGATATTATTTATAGAAAACAATAAGACTACATCAGAAACTGTTAGAACTAATAAATGAATTTAGTAAAGTTTCAGGATACAAAATCAGGACACAAAAATCTGCTCTGTTTCTATGCATTAATAATGAACTATTAGAGAAATAAAGAAAATAACCCCATTTATAAATGCATCAAAAAGAGTAAAAATCCTAGGAAAAAATTTAACCAAGAATATGAAAGACCTGTATACTGAAAACTACAAGACATTAATGAAAGAAATTGAAGAAGACACAAATACATAAAAAGATAGTCCAGGGGTGCCTGGGTGGTACAGTTAGTTAAGCATCTGACTCTTGGTTTTGGCTCAGGTCATGGTCTCAAGGTCGTGTGATCAAGTCCCGCATGGGGCTCCCCACTAAGCATGAAATCCACTTAAGAATCTCTCTCCCTCTCTCTCTGCCCCAAGCCCCCATACTTGCACTCTCTCTCTCTCTCTCTCAAATAAATAAATCTTAAAAAAAAAAAAAAAAAAGTCCATACTCCTGGATTGGAAGAATCAATATTGATAAAATGTCCATACTACCCAAAGGAATCTATGCAATTCCGACCAAATTACAATGGCATTTTTCAAAGAAATAGAACAAATAATCCTAAAATTTATGTGGAACCTCAAGAAAATCCAAATAGCCAAAGCAATATTGAGAAAGAAGAAAAATGCTGGTGGCATCACACTCCCTGACTTCAAACTATATTACCAGGCTATAGTAATTAGAACAGTATGGTATTGGGGCGCTGGGGTGGCTCAGTCAGTTAAGCGTCTGCCTTTGGCTCAGGTCATAATCCGAGGGTCCTGGGAATGAGCCCCACCTCGGGCTCCCTGCTCAACAGGGAGCCTGCTCCTCCCTCTCCCTCTGCTCCTCCCCCTACTTGTGCTCTTTTGCTCTCTCTCCCTCTCTCTCCCTCTCTCATATAAATACATGAAATCTTAAAAAAAACCAGTATGGTAGACACACAGATCAATGGAACAGAACAGACAACCCAGAAATAAATCCATGCATATATAGTTAATTAATTTATGACAAAGAAAGCAAGAATATACAATGGGGAAAGGACAGTGTCATCAATAAATGGTGTTGGGGAAACTGGATAGTCACATGCAAAAGAATAAAAATTAAAAAAAAAATGGGCAGAAGATCTAAATAGACATTTTTCCAAAGAAGATATACAAATAGCCAACAAGTACATAAAAAGATGTTCAATATCATTAATCATCAGGCAAATGCAAATCAAAAACACAATTTGACATCACCTCATACATGTTAGAATGACTACTATTGAAAAGACAAGAAATAACAAGAATTGGCAAGGATGTGGAGAAAAGGGAAACCTTCTGCACTATTGTTGGGAATGTAAATTGGTGCAGCCACTCTAGAAAACACTATGAAGTTTCCTCAAAAAATTAAAAACAGAAGTACCATATGAGCCAGCAACTCCACTTCTGGGTATTTATCCAAAGAAAATGAAAACAGTAACTCAAAAAGATATATGTGCCTCCATGTTCATTGCAGCAACACTTACAACAGCCAAGATATGGAAACTATCTATGTATCCATCAACAGATGAATACTTAAATTATGGTGTGTATATATAGAATGAATATTATAGCCATAAAAAAGGATAAAATTTTGCCATTTGTGACAACATGGATGGACCTCAAGGGCATTATGCTATGTGAAAAACAAGTTAGACAGAAAAACAAATTCCATATAATCTCTCTTATATGTGGAATCTTAAAAAACAAAAAAATAAAAAAAAAAACCAACCTCATAGATATAAAAAACAGATTTGTGATTGGTGAGGGTGGGAAAAATGGATGAAGAGGGTCAAAAGGTAAAAAAAAAAAAAAAAGTAAAAAATAAAAAAATAACAGTCTGAAGGTCAGTAGGCCAGGGACCAAGAAAAAAAGAGACAGAGAGAAAAAGAGAGAGTAGGAGTTCTGCATCATGTAGGGTCTTATGAACTATTGTAATGACTTTGGCTTTTACCCTCAGTAAAATGGAAAGGTATTGTAGGGTTTTGAGCAGATGAGTGACATGATTTGATATTACTCTTTTTTAAAGATTTTATTTATTTATTTATTTATTTGAGAGAGAAAGAGCAAAAGCAGGGGGAGGGGCAAAGGGAGAAGCAGACTCCCCATGAGCAGGGAGCCCAACTCGGAGCTCAATCCCAGGACCCTGGAATCATGACCTGAGCTGAAGGCAGACGCCTAACTAACTGAGCCACCCAGGCACCCCAGATATTATTTTTAAAGTACCATTGTATAAGGAATAGACTATTGAGAGTCAGAAGGAGGGAGATGAATTAAAAAGGTAGTATGATAATTCAAATGAGAGATCAGAGTGACTTGAACCAGAGTAGCAACAGTGAAGGTAATGAGAAATTATTTGAATATTGTTTGTTTTAGAAGGTAGAACCAACAAGATTTGCTGATGGATTAGAGGTAAAATGTGACAAAGCAAAATCCCAGATTACTGGCTTGAACAACTAGTGAATACACAGAACGCAAAGATACACGTCATAAAGACTAAAATGGAAAATTTGGTCTTAGTTATGACACTCAAATAAGAAACAAATAGGCAAACAAAAAACTAAGAATATTTTAACTTAAAAATGAATAGCTCATTTTCTCATGGGCCTAATATAATTAACTGATTTATTTTCGCAAATACTGATTTTGGCTTATCCACTTCCATTAATTTTTACAGTATTCTTTTTTATTAACTTATTTTATTTAAATTCAATTAGTTAACATATAGTGAATCATTAGTTTCAGATGTAGAGTTCAGGAATTCATCAGTTGCATGTAACACCCAGTGCTCATTACATCACCTGCCCTCCTTAATGCCCATCACCCAATTACCTCCTCTCCCCACCTTCCCTCCAGCAACGCTTGGTTTGCTTCCTATAGTTAAAGAGTCTCATATGTTTGTCTCCCTCTCTGATTTCATCTTATTTTATTTTTCCCTCTTCCCCTATGATCTTGTTTTGTTTCTTAAATTCCACATATGAGTGAAACCATACAATAATTGTCTTTCTGTCACTGACTTATTTTGCTTAGCATAATACCCTCCAGTTCCTATTAGTAAATATATCATTTCATGTTTCACTTAATGTTATGTTGTACCTATTTTCCATGTTATCTTGTACCATTGTAAACAATGTTATAATAACCATTTTTATAAACAGAGCCTTTTCCTTTTATTGAAAAAAATCAAAATAGGACCAGTGGTTCAAAAAGTATGAATATTTAAAGGCCTATGATACAGGTTGCCATGTTGCTTCTTTAAAAAAACTGTAAAATATAAGAGTTATTGGTAATGTAGAATCCCCATTCTTTCACCAAACTCCATGTTCTCAACTGCTCAAGGCAAAAACCTTGAAGGTATTCTTGACTCTTCTGTCTCTCTCATCAGCAAATCCTATTGGATCAACCTTCAAAATGTATCTGGAATCTGACCACTTCTTACCACCTCTACTGCTGTCTAACTTCTCTTCAAGTTTCCCTGCTTTCACACTAGTACCTCACAGAGTCTATTCTCATTTTGTCCACTGTCCACTGTGCTGACAAAATGCATAGGGGGATTGAATCAGAAAGACCAATTATGAGGTCACTGTAATAATTCAGCGAGAAATAATGGTGGCTACAGATCAGGGTAATTGAACTAGAGTTGATGGTAAGTGATCAGATTCTAAGTATACTGAATATATTTTCAAGATACAGTCAAAGTAATATTCTAGTGGATGGAAGTAAGATGTAAGAGAATGGTCTATGTTAGAGATATAAATTAAGCAGTTGTTGGCATATGAAGAATATTTAGAACTGTGAGACTAGGTGAGGTGCAAGAAAATGAGTGTCAATAAAACAGAGAATCATGAACTAAGCCTCTCGGGACTCCATTAGTAGGATGCAGGAAACAGTGAAAGAACCAGCAAAGAAGCCTGAGGATGAGCCATCAAAAAGGTAAAAAGAAAACCAGGTGAGTTTGGTGTCCTGGAAGCCAACGATTAATTGACTGTTAACAAATAATGATGATAGATCGAGTAACATAAGACTGAGAAGTGAGCAGGGGATTTGGTAAGGTGACCTTAAGACCTTGACAAGAGCAATTTTAGTGGTGATGGTCAAGATGAAATCCTAATGGAGATAAATGTAAGATAGAATGGAAAGAGAATACAAAGTCAGTGAGCAGAGACAATGTTTCTGTAGAATTTTGCTGTAAAGCAAAGCAAAGGAATGGATTGGTGAGGGAAGAGGGATTGAAGGAAGATGTTTTGTTGTTTTTTTTAACTGTTGTTGTTCTTGTTTTAATGAGGGGAGCAGCCACATATTAATGACTGTGTTTCAGAAGAGAGTAAATGAATTGACTCTGTGGGATGGAAGAAATGGTATGCTTTAGTGAAAAATGAGATCCAGTGCACAAGTTAGAGGAGTAAGATTTAGACAGTAGCATTGAAGTTTATTTCTGTTTGCAGGCAAGAGAGCACAAGCCATCAGGCAGCTACTGATAGTGGGTAGATGGGTATGGAAGTCTGTGGAAGGTTGCTTTTGATTTTTTTTTAATTCCATATACATTTATTTTTTTGTTTTATACATTTTTTATCTACTTTTATTTTTTAATTTAAATTCAATTAATTAACATATGGTGTATTATTAGTTTCAGAGGTAGAGTTCAGGGATTCATCAGTCTTATATAACATCCAGTACTCATTATATCACGTGCCATCCTTAATGTCCACTACCCAGTTACTCCATCCCCCCTCCTCCCTCCCCTCCAGCACCCCTCAGTTTGTTTCCTATGATTGAGAATCTCTTATGGTTTGTCTCCCTCTCTGATTTCATCTTGTTTTATTTTCCATCCCTTCCCCTACGATCCTGTTTTCTAAATTATTTTAGTAAGATAGTGAGCAAGAAGAGAAAGATAAACAGAATGTGTTGCAGGTTTCAAGCAGGACAAGAAGGTGATAAATCATCTAGGAGGGTGGGAGCATGAAGACCACTCATGGGAGTGTAAAGCCTGAAATGACTGCCTAGAGACATTCAGAGTGTATTTGAGGTTCATGGTCATGAATTCAAAGTAAGACTAGTTTTTGAAGATGTGATTTCCCTCCTGCCCCATTTAGCTGCACCAGTTCAAATATAAAATGTGGGGAGCTAAATTTAACCAGGGTTATGATTTTGCCAAACAACTATAAAGCAAAGAAAGAAGGACAAGGGAATTTTGGGTGCAGTCAATGGCATGATCATACTGATTGACCAACCATAGGATTTCACCAGTCTAAGAAGTAGGGGAAGACATCAAGGAATAAAGGAGAGAAAGGAGCTGAGATCAATGGATTGGAGGTCCTCACAGGATCAAAGAATCATTGAAGTTGGGTTTCTAGAGGAAATAAACTGAAAAGACAAGAGGTGGTAGTCATAGAGTAGGATGCATGGAATTGAGTTTGTGGAAGAGTTATAGTCAGTTGGCAATAACAGGATCTTGATCACATCTCACATCTGATCAATAGCCTCCACTGCTTGCCTCTGCAAATAAAATAAAGACTATAGCCCTAACATTAACTTCAAGACACTCCACTCTCAGCCTGCTTCTGTTTGCCCCTGTACCCACCTCACTACCTTTCCATCCTCAGCTCTTAAAAGCCCCTGTAATTCATTTCACTTCAGCCATCCTGACCTCTGTGCTAGTCCTTGAAATACATTCATGCCTTGAGGTCTGCATGCTGATTGTACCCCCAGATTCTCCCCTCCCATCCTTCAAAGTCTTTGCATAATTGTCACTTTTTCAATAATACCTTCTCCGGGCATCCTGATTAAATTGACCTAACACTTCCTACCTACCTTTCCTGCTTTTTTTTCTCCATATAACTTGCCATTTTCCAATACTACACACTATACTTGTTTTGTTTATTGCCCATCTTTCTCCCACTGGAACAGGAGTTTGTGATGGAATTTTAAAGAATTGTTTGTGTATCCTTTGGATTTGAAAAATTACCACTAAATACAAAAATCAGTCTCAGAGGTTATAAATTGTGCAAATAATTTATAAGAAGTTACCACATAATATACAAAGTATAGATATACAGACATAATATGGATTAATATCGACTATTTTGAAATTCTCTAAAGGAGCAAAGTTCTGTTCAAAAGGGTAGTTGCAGTAAACTTTTGAGTCACTTTGATTTATTAATTCTATATTGAAATCTAAAATGTCTATGATGGTAAAGTCTTCCCCTCTTAATTTAGTATGTGGCTCTGAGACTTCACAGAAATATTGATGTTTGAGCTGATACTAGGAAAAATGGTGAAGTTATACCAAAGTGTCTACTTCTAATTATGAAATAAGCAAACTTTAGGTGAATTTTTTTCTTTCAGATTACAAGTATGTTTGTTATCTACAAACAGTTTGCACATTGCTGTGCTCCAGTGATAACCTGTACCACCAAAAATCTATTTGAGTGATAATTATCTCACTATAGCTCATATTGGAGAAGGTCACCTTGAAAACTAAATTTGAGAGGAAATAAAATGTATTGTCAAAATAAGCCTAGATCCTAAAGACAAAAAAAACCTATACACAAATACAGTGTTCGAGTCAGTAAATGTGTTTCTCACAGAGGCATGAGTTAGCAATTCTGAAACTACCTTATAAGTATACCAGAACTGAACAAATAAGAAAATATAGTGTCAATAATGGAAGCCAAGTTTCTTACCGTTAAGGGAGGCAGTTAAAAATAAGAAAAGGGGGAAGGACCCCATTGTGGCAGATTGGAATGAGAGTTAACAGTATAAACTGAATTTTAATTTTTTTTAGATTTATTTATTTATTTGAGAGAGCAAGTTGGACAGGGGCAGGGGGAGAGGGAGATGGAAACTTTAGCAGACTCTGTGCTCAGCACAGAGCCCAATACGGGGCTTGATCCCACGACCCCGAGATCACGACCCCAGCCAAAGCCAAGAGTCGGATGCTTAACTGACTGTGCCAACCAGGCACCCCTGAATTTTAATACTTTTACAGATAGATACAGAAATAAATACAGATGCACATATATGCATGAGTACATATACATACATGTATTTCCTAGTTTTGTCCACTGAAAGGGCCTAGTAGCAATGATATCCTAATAACAATTAATATATTTAGCTCCCAAATGTTAGTTTTTAAACATCATTCTCTAATAAAGGAAACCAGGACCCCTTAGAGAAGTAGTAGATTCCAAGTGTGGGGCAGGGAAAATATAAGTCTAGATGCAAGAAGCAACATGAAGGGGCTCCTCCTGGCCAAAAGAGAAAAATTTGAGTAATGAAATAAATGATAAAATTTGATTAAAACCCATACAATAAAATAAATATCCATAAATCTATATTTATAACTTGAATTTTTAATAAATAAATAAATGCGAGAAAGGATACATCACTTCCTTGCTTCACATACAGCCACTGTCACTTTCATTTCTTTCTTTCTTGAAAGTGCATGCAATGTCTTGAGATACTGTCACCTCTCAGCATTTCTTAAAAGTCTGCCATAGAATTCTGGAGAGGCAACAGAAACATTTATTTTAGCTCTGCTCCCAGAAATCCTGCCTTCTCTTCTTAAGATGGGTACAAGCTCTGCTTCTCAAGTTGTATGAGGTCTTCCAGGAAAGCCCAGGCTGGTTTTATCTACTTATCTCTATCTTATCCCAGCAGCATGAGAAGAATTTAGGGAGACGATCTGTGATGTGGCAGGAATGGGACAAGTTAAAGAAAGAAGAGGAGGAACTTCATGCCCCACCACCAGCGGCATACATGTGGTCTTTCTCCTTCACACACTGTTTTCTGCCAAGCCTGGAAAAGTGCTTCAGGTCCATTTGACTTTCTCTTATGCTTCCCGACATTCTAGCCATATCCACTGGCCAGTAAAAGATGGCACTTTTCCATTGTTTCACTGTTCCTATAGCAGAATCAAGGATTGCCCTTATTGGATCCTCCCATTTGCTCCCCACCCCTTCCAGGGCCAAAATCTGCCACAGCTTGAGATTCTCAGAGGTAGTCCCTACCCAGGTCCCCTCTGAGGGAGCTGTCATTAGAACAGCATGTCATTAGAACAACTCAGGATGCATATAATTTACCAGAACAGACACAGAAAACAACCGTATGGTGTCCAATCAAGTGGGTTAATGGTATAAAGACAGATGGCTGAAAACTAACGAGCTTGAGCAAGTACTGAGAATGTGAGCTGCAGGCCCAAAACTCCAGCAAGGCCAAGGGGCAGAAAGGGAGTCTTTTTTTGCTTGTGCTGCAAAAAATAATGGCAAGCTGATCACTTGGAAGAAGAAAACCATCATTCCACGTGAATATAGATTTTAGTGAGCATCTGAATGGCTGGCATTAACTCACCCCCAGAGCAATAGCCAGCAATAACAGATTGTCCCAACAGCAAGCCAAGACTTTTAGCCAAAAATGAAAATCAGAGAGGCTCATTTCTCATATTGTCTCTAATCTGGCAGCATATTAAAATACTTCAGCAAAAGTGAGAGGCTCATTTCTGAAAAGGAATCATTGTTACTACTTTTCATTTTACACCCAGTGCCCTGTCAAGCCTTATAAAATTCTTCTGCCTTGGGCGGAACTGCTTTGGAACACTTTTCTGTTTTCCAGTGACCAGGTTTACGGAGCAATCCCTATCTGGAACGGGATTAAAATGACTCATGCTTGAGTTCCTGGTCCGCTGCATTATGTTTAACACTAAATTCATGATTTCCAAAGAAAAGAAACACTGAGCTTATTTCAAAACTCAAGAATATAACTTTTTCAAGAACTGGCCATAGCTAGTATAATATACCAAACAGCTACATTTTGCCTATTCTACAGTGCTATTATTTTTCTAAGGTCGCTCATAGAATTACTAATCTAAACTTTTCAGCTTCGTGCTAAATTGTAAAGATGAAATTCTAAAATGCCATGGTGCTTCAGATTCCTAACAGCTGGTTCTTTTGCCTATTACCTAATGTCTGGATAGACACTGGGGTGGACCCCTCCCCACCATCAGTCATGTCATAAGGCATCTGGTCTTCAAGAATATAAAGGGATTTGGGTCTTCATTTTATGCTTCTTCAACCATGTTGTACAGAGGTAGGCAGATGGTCTTTTACAGCAAAATGACCACATATCTATATGGTATCTTCTGTTATTAGAGATTTTATTCCATGTTCCATGATGAAAATAATAAAAACTGTTACAGATGGATGTTCTCATGCCTTTAATATATGGTCAGATCAGAATTGCATTGCTTTTTGGGACAAACTTCCAAATCAGAGAACAGATAACATATAGACTTTCAAATTAGTATGAAGTTAGATTATGTTTCCAAGCATGAAAATGGCATTTCTAGTCTGGTTGCATTTATGGCTTTATCAGACAAATATAGCTCCACAGCAGTGCACTGTTGGGTATAAAATTACTTTTGTTTTATGCGCTCCTTCAGAGCAGATGCTATGTCTTGCTCTGCATTAAGAGGCCAAGCCCTAGCATCCCTAGTGCAAATGTTTGTTGTTAGACACATTTTTTTGTTCAGTTTGTGCAAAATAAGAAACTACTGCATTTACAAATATAGTTGCATCAAAAAAAAATCTTCAAGAAAGTTACTCCTTAACTTCTTTGGGAAATCTTATTTTTTCATAATGCATTTTCAGGCCATCTCTCTTTGCCAGGGGTCATTTCTTACACCCACCATTTCATATTTGGAACAGCAGAATAATTTTGCATATCCCTAGGTGCTTTCTGGCAACAGCCTTTCAGTTCTTTATCACTATAATATTCCTCCCCGGACATTAATTATTTTCAAAAAGTAAAAGTCCACAAATTCTATCTCTGACTCAAGATCCCATCACAATATTGTGACATACTATAAAGTATCTAGTAAATATCGAAGTATTGTTCTCATCTTCTGAAATGGCTCCCTTCATACAATTTCTTCCTTTTCCCTAATCCTTATCCTGAAATATTTAAACAAGGATGATTGACATTCCTCTCTTCCTCTTAAAAAAGATTTTAGGGAAGTCTTTACATGAATAATTAATTATTTATCACTGCTGCTGTTGTTGTTATTACTATATGAATGCTAAATATGTGCCGGACAATAAAGCAAGCACTTTGCATCTATTATTTAATATAACACAAAGAAAGTCTTAATAGTATTCCAACTTTGCAAATGAAGAACTGCTGTGCAAAGACAAAAGAGGTAGAAAGAAGCAGCAGCATGGTTGTGGCCCAGATGTGCCTAAATCCAGAGCCCTGTAACCCAGCACACTCCCCTTCTTGAGCCCTCCTCCTGCCAGTTTCCCATCCTGCTGCTCCTGGCACCCTGGCTTTCATGGCCCCAGGAAGCTGCTGTCATCATCCTGGTGAACTCTTCAGTTCTACCTCCTAAATCTGCCATGACTCTACCATTACCTGACTTCTTTGTCTTTAGGGCGGAGACTCTACAAGTTTTAGGCATGTTTTTGTTGTTGTTGTTGTTGTTGTTTGTTTGTTTGTTTTTACCATTCTGAGTTATGTTGTTGTTGTTTGTTTGTTTGTTTGTTTTTACCATTCTGGGTTATCTAGGACTAACATACCTTCTTTCTGAGGCGAAAGAAGAGAAATCCCCTATTTTACCCACAGGTTGACTATAATCATGTAGAGTCCTATATGAGCACTTTTTATCACTGGTAATAAAAGCAGGACTTGAGAAGGTTAGGTATAGGCCTCAAGAAAACTGACAGGTTCTTTTACCACATCCTAGAAAGAATATTTCCTAAATGCATCTCAGTCCCTTGACTCTGCAGATAAGCCATTCCAGTGGTGTTTGGTCATTTGCTGTGACTTCACACTCACTGAAAGAACAAAATGAATATATAAACACCTGTGTAATTTGTTACCAAAAGGATTGTATAAATTTCTCAGTTCATAAAATAATTTATACCAATATATATTTTACTCAGAAAAAAATAGCATCTTTGTAGGAAGAAATATCTTATTTATCTTTGTAAAGATATAAATGCCATCCCCTCTCAAACAACAGTTCATGGAAATTAGAGAAGGTAGTTTTAGTAGACAGATGAAAATTCAGAGTTTATGTGCCTATATTCAGTATATTTGCTGGAGTTAAAGCTAAAGAGTTTTTCAAGAGGATAAATATATTTTTAATATTGTCCTGTATTACAAAGGGCTCAAGCTCCTTTGGCCAGTGTTCAGACATATTGCGAATCACCACTTACTTGGTTTTCAAGAAATCCTGACTTTTCCAAGGATTACCATTCCCTGGATCTGAATGTCTTCAGGGCTACTTATCTGTGTAACACAAATGTCCCTCATGCTCTGCCCACTCAGAAGTCTTAATTAAAGGCCCTTATGGGGCACCTGGGTGGCTCAGTCAGTTAAGCGTCCGCCTTCAGCTAAGGTCATGATCCAGGGGTCCTGGTATTGAGCCCCACCATCAGGCTCCCTACTCAGTGGAGAGTCTGCTTCTCCCTCTCCCTTTGCCCCCATCCCCACTCATCTCTCTCTCTCTCTCTCTGTTTCTCTCTCTCTCTCAAATAAATAAATAAAATCTTAAAAAAAAAAAAAAATGGTCAAAGGCCCTTAGTCTTTAAAGTGAGATTAAGGATTCTCACCTTCTAAGTAACAGAACCTGCATCCCCACCCTCCTCTTTTTTTAAAGTCACACCAAGAGTCCCGGTCTTAGTTCTGACTGCTATTACAGAGTACCACAGCGTGGGTGGCTTATAAACAACAGGCATTTATTTCTTACAGTTTTGGAGGCCGGAAGTCTGAGATCAGGCACCAGCATAGTTGGGTTCTGGTGAGGCCCTCTTCTGGGTTGCAAGCTGATTTTTCATTAAGTCCTCACACAGCAGAGAGCAGAGAGAGGGAGAGAGCTCTCTCGTGACTCTTATAAGAGCACTAATCTCATTCTCGAAGGCTCTAACCTTCACAAACTCATATAATCTTAATTCAGTCCACAGGCCCCACCTCCTAACAACATCACACTGAGGGTAGGGTTCAACATATAAATTTGCGGAGGACACAAACATTCACTCCATAACAGTCCACAATAGGGAGAAGGGAAGCATCTTACACAGAATACAGTCCCTAAAAAATATATTTATATATGGACAGAATACAGTCCCTGTACTGTGGCTCTACGCTTCCTCTCTTTCGACTACAATTATCCCTGTGTATCTGCTCCATTTCCTAACCACGACCCTAATCAGCAATGCCTCTCTGTGTCAAAGTCTATGCTCTTCCTTGAACCACTAATGTCCCTTGAGGAATAAATTATCTTCACTCTCCAATACTAATGCCTTGGAATTTCCACCATCTTCTGCCAAGTCTTCATTCAGTTTTCACCTGGTTCTCAGGCATAAAGAAACACCTTCAGCAGACATTCAGCCTTGAAAAGGAAGAATCCCACAGTGGAGAGGTATGGATACCTGTCTACCGGGATCCTTTTTATCATACTACCAGGGGGTACAGCCATCTGGTAGGGCTGCACTGGAGGGAGGCCAAGCACAGCCTTGCACTGCATGTGGAATCACGTTCATTGTGGCCCACTCTATTATGATTCCTTACACATTTATATGATTTTTCTCTCAAGATCTCAAGAACTAACTGTGTTGGCCTCCTTTCCATGTGGCTTTTGGTGAGCCATCCCAGTCTTTCAACTATGTCTATATATTTCTAAACTCTAATTAAATCCAAGGCCCTAATAAATCAAGGAATGGCTAGAGCCTTTCCTCTGAGAAATCCTTGACAGTTAAAGGACTTGTCTTCCCAGAGGAAACAGAGGTGCTCTGGGGGAATGTGATAACAAACTTCATGTGCTTCTAGGAGTCTCAGCCAAAACACCCTCCTTCACATCAAGTTACTAAGAGTGCCTAGGGAGAACATTTCAATTCACAAGTCTTTGTGACAGAAATGTCATTACTAAATAATTGAAAACTTTTTGTATTATGATTGGGATTAGAAATATAGTTTTCTCAGGAAAAACATATATAGCAAGAAGAGTACTTAAGAAGATAGAAAATATAGAGCAACCCATATTCATGTACACATCTTGCCAAATGGAAAATCAAAATTACTAGTATAACTCTGTAAACTGTTGATAAATAACTGAGTTAAGAGTGAAGCTAGGTCTAGAGGGGAGGGGGGTGAGGGAATGGGTTAGCCTGGTGATGGGTATTAAAGAGGGCACATATTGAATGGAGCACTGGGTGTTATACGCAAACAATGAATCATGGAATACTACATCAAAAACTAATGATGTAATGTATGGTGATTAACATAACATAATAAAATAAAATTTAAAAAAAAGAAAGAGTGAAGCTAGGAATAATCCACAAATGTTTCCTTATGGTCCCCCTTCACCAAGAACAAGAGAACTTTGTGTTCTCTACTTTGGAAGATTTTATGTAATTTTCCCAGTGTATTAAAATTAATCATTTATACTTCCACTTCTGGTAATGATGGATCAACCCTCTTACTGAGTATAACTAGAAATGACAAACAAAAAAAATATGGTTGAAGGCATCAGAGTACTAAGTGAGTAAAGACTATCTGGCAGAAGAAATAAACCCAGGCTGCTGAGCCTGGCATTTGAGACCATATCTCCACCAGGGCTATATGCCAGTTCCAAAAGAGGGGCTGAGAATCAGGTTGCTAAATCCTCCTTTCAGACATAAGTATGTATTATTTCTGGCAGATGATAATATAATCCTAGACTTCAAAATTAGTTCCATATTTTAGATACATCATCTAGTAATCAATCAAAAATAGCTTAACCCATAAGTACACAAAGCAATATAACTGCAAACCAAGAGAAACACAAACAGACAATAAAGAACAGACACACAGAATATCCAAATAATGGAGCTATCAGAAAAAGACTTTCAATGTTGTTACCATAGTCATGAAGATAAAAGACAAGACAGGATTTTTGTAGTAAACTGGAAATAATAAATAAAAGCCAAATAGAAATGCTAGCATTTAAAAAAATAATAATGGTTAATAAGTTTCATAGCAGATCAGACACAGTTGAAAGGAAAATAAGCAAAGCAGAAAATAGGTCATAAAAATATATAGTTTGAAACATAGAGAAAAAAGAATAGAAAAATTATGCAAGGGGCATAAAAGTTACAGTGCAAAAATCTAACATATACGCACTGAAGTCCCATTAAAAAGGGGGAGAGGAAAAATTGGAAAGAAACAACAACAAAAAATCAAGCCACAGTTTCAAGGAACCCTACAAACTACAACTTATATCAATACAAAGAGAAGACTACCTAGATGCAAACACTGGTGTAATCCAAAGACAAAAATGAAACCTTAAAAGCAGCCACAGGAAAAAAAAAAAAATTTGACTTATTACCATAAAAGGAGCAGCAATTCACTTCTGAGGGCTGACTTCTAAACAAAAACAACAGGAGCCACAAAATGCTTAAAACAAAAACTTCCAACATGGATGGATTTCCATACACAGAAAAAAAAAAAAAACCAACAACAAATGAAGATGAAAAGATGAAATTTAGATTTTTTTCAGACAAACAGAAACTAAGAGAATTTATTAACAGTGGTTCATACTATATAATATAGTAAAGGAAGTTTTTCAAGCAGGAGGAAGCCTGGACATGTCAGAAGAAAGGAAAAGTAAATTTTAAAACAGGTAAATATTTGGTAAATCTAAATGAATATTTTCTGTGTAAAACAATAATCATAATGCGTTTTTATCCCCTAATAAACATGATGAAGATATAATAAAACATTAAAAATAAGTGTCATGATAAAAATAAATATCATATGCATGGAATATTAAAGCAGATAAAAGAGAGTGGCTAAGTCACTTATTTAAAGGAGCTTGGAAAGTCATCATTAAAAATATTGCATTTGGGGGCACCTGGGTGGCTCAGTCAGTTAAGCGTCTGCCTTCGGCTCAGGTCATGATCCCAGAGTCGTGGGATCGAGCACCACGCTTCTCTCTCTCCCTCTGCCTGCCTTTCTGCCTACTTGTGCTCTCTATCTGTCAAATAAATAAATAAAATCTTAAAAAAATAATAAAAAAAAAAATATTGCATTTGGATTGAGCCTGGAAGAATAAATTTTTCAATAGGATAGACTCAGGAGGACTTTTCAAACAGAGGCAGTACTGTGAACAAAGCACATGCCCAAGAAACAATCTGGAGTGTGAGTAAACTGCATGCAGAGGGACATGAATAAAGCAAAGGATTACAGTGGTGTAAGGCAGGAGATATACTAAAAAGCCAGGATGTGGAGTGCTATGTCTGCACAATGAAAGACTGCATTTTATAGGGCATGTGGGTGAATGTCACCTTTAGACATGTGGCCAAATTACTCTAGGCCATGAAAACCCACTAGCTTGGTGTGTTTCACAAAGATTTCCCAGCGGTCTAAATGAAGCATTGCAGGGACATAAGGCTGGAGCTATAGAAGCATATCAATTAGGAGACTATCAGAAGAGTCTCAGTGAGAGATAAGGAAGAACTATGGAGGGAGAGTCCAAATTGCTTTGAATTCTCCGTTAAAAGAGTTAGATAAACACACACACACACACACACAAACACACAGTACCACTACAATATGGGAGCACTAGGAGATTGTAACACTTACAGGGAAAACACAGCTTCCAGGAGGTAAGGTGTCCACTCACAAAAACCACCACAGGGCCTTCAGCCTTGCCTTCAGTAGAAACCCACAGTTGGCCCATGAAAATCCCCCAATTTAATACACAGCATTAACTCTGCAGGGACATCCAGAACTTGCAGTCTGCAGAAGTACTAATAATTGACTTAGCTCAAATCCCACCGTCATGATGCTAATTCTGCAAACTTCCACCATTCCATAGCAACTAAGGGTTTCCACTTCTAGCTCATCACTGAGCCTACTTCTACCTTGCTGCTGCCTGAAGAGGCTGTTGGCTACCCAACACAATACAAAATGTGATCCACAATCCAAGGAACAGAGCCAAGAGGCATAATTTGGGAGACAGTCCAAATTAGTGACACCATCTGCCTCTCCTTCTAATAATGTCACACTACCCAACTTGCTCTTTAAAAAATGGAAAAAATACTTTTTTAAGGCCATTTAAAGATACAGAGCTAATTGGTCCTGTTGGATTTGTACTTCCACATCTCCCATCCAGCAATTCCATCATCTACCTTCCACTGGTCCTGCCAGCCATGAACTTTGGCTAGAAATCGAAGTGATTTCACAAGACCCATTATCAATTTCCTTCAGCTTTGCTTGTTTCTGACTCGCTTGGTCATTAATCCAACACGATTTAAACTTTGGGTCAACTCCAATTTTAATTTCTTTCTCTGACTTCTCCAATTTTGCTGTTCACAAATTCTGCCTCTGCTCACATTTTTGGGTCCTGGATTTCTAACCTCTTGCCCTACCACCTTCCTTATGACCTTTCGGAAAAGAAACACTCAACATGGCAGAAGCCAAGGGGAGTCTAGCTCACTCGTATTCAGTTTTGTCAGTCATGAATAAGAAAGTTGGATAATTTGAGGTGAAACATAATAATTCTATAAAATATATGCTTTGGAGGAATTTTTCCCTTGTCATAAGGGAAGGCATAAGAATGGAAGTTACCACATTTGGCTGAACATATCAGGTTTCATGGAGCTGGCGGCATTTGTCTGGAAGAATAGGAAATATAATAGAGAGACAGCTAAGGAGAAAACAGCTATGTGAACCAAAGCTGTTGAGCAAGAGAGTGACTTGATCAAGTTCTGTGCAGTGATATGTAGGAGGATTTAGGAAGCAACCCGGGAAAGGCAGAGAGAAGAGCAAGTGGACTATAGTAACAGGGAAATCTGCTACAGTTGTTGGGCTATGGTTACAGACTAGGCATCAACAACTGTATTGCTGAGCAAAAGCTGATTTTATTTTTTTAAGATTTATTTATTTATTTATTTTAGAATGAGAGAGAGAGAGTGCAGGGGAAGGCACACAGGGAGAAGGAGAGAGAGAATCCCAAGCAGACTCCCCACTGAGCACAGAGCCCAATGTGGGGCTGGATCCCAGGACCTTGAGATCATGACCTGAGCTGAAATCAAGAGTGGGATGCTTAACTGACTGAGCCACACAGGTGCCCTGAAAGCTGAATTTAAAATAAAACACATTAGGCTGTTAAGAATAATGCAAAAATGTTGCAGATTTCAGCCAGGTCATGAACACTATTGGGATAAATATATTTAATCAATGTTTTTAAACTTTATTTTAAAAGGATCCTTGAAGAGAAAAAAAGATGGAGTATGAGATTTGGCAGAAGTGTTTAACTGAATGTTTGAATTTTAATCCAGAAATAAGGTGGTTTCTGAGATTGGCTGGAAAACATTCTGTTTCACAGCCTTCTGTTTGCATAAAGAAAACCTAGGGCAAAAAGCAGAATAATCTTCCAGGTGTGGTAAATATTATAGAAGAAACCAGAAAACCTGGGCACAAGAGACTCCAATGCCAAAGAAGACGGTATAAAAGATGCCAGAAAAATATTTCGAGAAATATGCCACATCTACAAATGAAGCATAGTTGCTGCAAGCCTGTGACTTAATACGGCCTATAAATTTGGGCACCTTGAGTTTAAATGTAAACATAAATATTGGTATAAACATAAAAATGACTTAGCTGAGAAGAGTGTGACTGGCAGGTTACTATTTAGTAAATCATTGTATCAGTGTATCATATCTGGTGGCATTTGTTCTAAGATCTCTCTCTTAGATCAAATTATACAGTGTTATAATATCAAGGGAAGCTATCCTTTATGGAGTACTTGCCACTGAACTCTATGCAGATGAGTTGTTCATAGGCGTTATCTCATTCATTCCTGTCAGTAGACTTCTGTGGTCCCCATTTAACAATGAAGAAACTGTGGCAGAGAGATACACAGCTAGATAGAGAGCAAAGAATAAAACAAGAATTATTTTTGCAGAGCCTGGGCTGCTAAGCCTTCCACTGTCTGGCTTACACTATGTTTCTTAGTCTCCTGTGAGATTGATAACAATAGTGAGAATGGCAAGAAAGAGACAGCAGCATATGTGTATTAATCAGGATTAGATTTGACTCATGTAAGAGAGAACCCCAAACAGGGGCCTTTTAAAAGACGGAAATTTATCTTTCTCTCACATGAAAGAAATTCAGTTACGTAGTCCAGAGCTGAGAGGGGAGCTCCACACAGGCAGGCCACCACTCTGCTATCTGCTCCACCATCCTCAGCATTGTTGCCTCGTGTTTCTTTTTTTTTTTTTAACTTAAATTCAATTAGCCAACATATAGTACATCATTAGTTTCAGATGTAGTGTTCAATAATTCATCAGTTGTGTATAACACCCAGTGCTCATCACATCACGTGCTGCCTCATGTTTCAAAATGGCTGCTTGAGCTCCAGCCAGGGAGCAAGCACATAGACAAAAAAATAATATGACAAAGAGCACATATACTGTCTTTTAAGAAGCTTCCTAGAAGTTGCTGTACAGCATTGCTGCTTGTATCTCATTTTTCAGGTCAAAGACACAGAAACACATCCAGTGGTAAGGAAATACCGGGAGATGTAGTCTTTATTTTGCACAGCCATTAAAGGCAATTAAAAACTAGATTTCATTACTGAGGTAAAAGAAGAGAACAGACCTGGGAAAAGCAACATGACAAGACATAATTTGACCAGTAACTAGATATAGAGATAAAAGAAGGGGAGAAGCCAAAGAGGCTCCCAGTGTTCAGATTCTTGCTGATTACAAGAAGGGTACTGCATGCCTTGAGCAGAGATAGGGTAGAAAGTAGGAGGACAAATAGCCTAGGGGAAGAGCATGCAGAAAAGATGAGGAATATGACTTCAGGATTGTAATACTGTTGAATTATGAACAGAAATTAAACAAATCAGTATAACAATGGTTTCTTTCATCACCATAACTGTAGAAATATGATAGTAATTCTGAATCTCTAAACATGTAAAGGTTAAGCATGCAGATGAATTTAAGTATTTTTCCCATTGGAGCACATTTAAAAAATGTAAGTCATTCAAACATCAATAAATATTCCAACCATTACTCTTCAGATTTATTGATTACTTCAGTAAAGTAACATTCTAGTTCTTTCGTGGATATGGGGAAGACTAGGTTTTAAAAAGAAGACAAATGCACTTTCTTAGAATTTAGGGCATGAAGCCCAGTGTCACTGAAGTCAGCAAAGTAAACAGCCCCAACGCCATTGGCCCAGATTCAAGACCTTTCAAGGAGACTCAGAGGGGTAACAAGAGCACGGCTTGAATGACTGGTTAATTGAAATTCCATATGTTTCACTCCCATTTCACCTGGATGGAGAAAACAGCCTACCTTTGGCCAGATGTACAGTATGTTGTTATCTTCTGATAGATGCAGGAAATATAAAGATGTTAAGTCTGATCTTTCTCCACCTTCATCCAAGAAGCTTTTCCAGGGTGGGAGGCATGTCTTTCTCATCTTGTTTCCCCTCTGTGTGGCTCAGCAGCTGTTACTGAGCAGTTTCTCAGTACATGTGTGTTGAGAAATACTGTCGGTGTGTCCTGCTCCCTTCAGAATTTGTTTGGTTTTAAGGACCTGAATAGCATCACGTCAGCATTTGAGTTCCTGAACTTAAAAGAGAAGATGTGAAGTTGCTCAGATCCACCTATTCTGACACATCCATCCTTCAGGGTCACCTGTGCATCAAAGGCTTCCGGGCTGAATCAATCTCTCCATCTTCTGAATGCCTTAAGATTAATGCAACTTGAGTCACACAAGGAATTCTCTTATTCAACCTTTGCAACCCAGGGTCAGCGACATACTGGCTGAGCAATCCACTGTGAGACAAGAGGGGTTTTCAGGTAGCCCAAGAACCAAATGTAGACTGAGGACTATCTTATCTCTGATGATAACATGTCTGTAGTACTGTGCAAACCATATGGACGCCACTCTTCTGACAGTTTCGCACCGAGTTAACTGTTCCCCATTTGTTAGTCTGGTTTTGTCATTTGAACTGCAAGCTCCTTAAGGCCCAGACTGAGTCTCAAGTCTCTTGGCTTCCCTCATACAGCACCAAGCCTGGCATTGTACGCAAGAAGGCCTCTCTGTGAACACCGTTAACTATGGGAAGCAATCACTACAGTGGAAACTATCAGCACGGTGCTTTCCTAGTAAAGGGATAAAGATCTGGTGATTCCCAGAGAGGAAAATGACCCCAAACCCAGGCATTCTTCAATTTCTCTTCCCATGTCCATTCAGTCCTGGCTGGATTCCTTAGCAGAAAGGTCCACAAGACAGCACGGAATTTGGAGGAAGAGAAATCTGTCTCCGAATGATTCCTGGAGCAGGGCTGCCTAGAAGGAGCTGGTGAGTCACTCCGTGCCCTTATTTGTACTCTTCTGTTTTCTTTATTTATAAAGGGAAGGGCAGTGCTGATCAAATGTCTAAGTTGGACAGCAGCGAGTTTCTGTTAAACCCACTTTAAACCTGCCCTAAACCATCAGGTAAATTGTTTCATACTCTTCACAATTACAGTGAACTACAGTCATATTTAAACTCTACATTTAGATATTTAGCTTTCTCTGGCTAAAAAGGATCTGTTTTATGAGGGGTGCCTCTCACTAATTAATTAATGTTTAATTCAATAGTGCTTCCAAGCATTATGGTATTTCAGAAAGCCACATTAGCCTCAAGAGCTGGCAGGCAGCTCCTGAAAGAGAAACCTGGCAGAAGGGCAACAGACAAACCCATGTCAGGGAAGGATGGTGTGAAATGCCCGGGAAGTAGCCAAAACATGCTGTGAGGTGGATGCAATACATTTATAGCTTCTGCTGATACTACCTCGTAGGTTCTCTCCTGTCTGCTCTCTCCTTCACCTTCCACTGTCAATACATTTGTTCTGGATCACATCATGCCTGGTGTGAACACACGACACCCTGAAGAGTTGCCAGCCTCTTCCTTCTCTAAGTCGTCCTTCATCCTACCACCAAACTTATCTTTTAGAACAAATGTCTGATCTTACTTCATCACTCTTCCAAACCCTTGGCTAGCTCTCCATTGCTCGGTGGTAAGATACAGCCTAAACTCATTAGCAAGCAGTATGTCCTATATATTCTGACCCAAGCTATCTTTCAAAACACTCCTACCGTCCTCTCTCCTCTCCATCCTCCCTGGCTGCCAGCTGTTCACAACAATCCTCAGCACCAGGCACCCAATTACATTTCCCCTAAGCAACCATAATGCTCACACCTTGTCTTGCAGATTTTGTTCCACACACCTAGAATGCCCCACTTTTTTTCTTGAGCATTCAGTGTGCTAGGCATTGGGTTAAGTGCTTCAGAAAATCCTCTAGTGCCTTGGTTCTTTGATGTGAAAAAGGAGGAACAATAAAATCCTATTATTTTCAGAACCAACTCAAAAATTCTCTGGGACCCCTTCCCCTGTTCTACCTCCCCAAGTTAGAATTAGTGGCACCTCCATGGAGACTTCCATAGTATTTTGTCCACCTACTGTATAATACTTACCTCAACCTGACCAGCATAAATTATTTTCTGAAAACTTTTAAGCCCTCTTTCTCGGGCTACCCAAATTTTTCATTACATCTATAACTCTACTCTCTTATATTACCACATGAATTTTTTTATTTTTAAAAGCATGATATAGTTTTAAGCCTTCTAGACTTATTTTGAAGCATATGAAAAATATGCATATTTGAGAGAGAAAACAAACTTTTTAACAAAATTTGGGTAATACTCTACATCGTAGTCTTTGTTTTATTTATAAATAATTTTGTAAGTCAATTTTTTAATTATAAATTTATAAAATGTATAATATTTATTTAGAAGTCATATTCTTTCTTTTTACTTCAGTGTACATTGAGTGTATTTCTTCACAGTGGAACATACAGAGCTACCCCATTCTACTAATGGCTATGTAGTATTTTTGTTATGCATGCACAGATTTAAGTATGTGCATATAGATGCACCCTATGTATGTGCATATATGCCATAATTAATTTAACAAATCTCTTATAGATAGACATTTATACTGTTTCTATTTGGAGCGAATTATAAATAGCCCTGCAATTAATCTTTTACATATAAGTATATCTTTATGTGAAGTGGTATTGTTCGGTCAAGAAGTAAGTATGTTTTAAATTTTTATATTCTTGCCAAATTTCTTGCCAAACATATGGTAGCCATCTCTATTCCTTTTAACAGTATGAAAGAAGTCTTGTGTCTATTCTTTCTTAAACTTTGACAGTATGACAGGTAAAAAGGCATATCTCAATGCTGTTTTAATTGCATTTTTTTAACTAGAGAAATTGACCATCAACTCGTAAGTCGAATGCTCATTGCATTCTTTCTTTTTTGAATTGATCTTTAATATACTCTATTCATTTTCCTACTGAAAATTTACATTTTTTTCCTAAGATTTATCTATTTATTTTAGAGAAAGAGAGAGCACGCGAGCATGAGTATGCGGAAAGTAGGGGCAGACAGGGAAGAAGAGAAAGTCCCAAGCAGGCTCTGCACTGTGCATGAGCCCCACACAGGGCTCGGTCTCAAGACCCCGAGATCATGACCCCAGCTGAAACCAAGAGTAGAACACCCAACCGACTATGCCACCTAAGTGCCCCAATTTCCTTTTTTTTAAAATTAATCTTCAAGAGTTCTTTAAATAGCCCTTTTTGTCAGTTAGGTTTCAAAATTCTCCTGGTTGTCATCTATCCTTTATTTTCTTTATATTTTTCTTACAGAAAAGTTTCATTTTTGATGTAGTCTTATTTGTTTTATTTTTCTTTATGGTTCAGAGTATTTTATTATTTTTTAATAGACTTTTCCAACCAGAGAAAAATTTAAACATTTTCCTGAAAAAGTCCACTTTTACATTTATTTGAATTGCCATCTTTATCCTATCTGGATTATCATATATCTGTTTTTAGAATTACACTGTTCAGTAGAACTCTCTGTGCTAATGGGAATGTTCTATATCTGTGCTATCTAATGTAATAGCCACATGTAGCTCTTGAACACTGAAAATGCGGTGTGGCTAAAAACTAAACTTTTCATCTTATTTAGTTTTAATAAATTTATATATAAATAGCCATATGTAGCTAATGGCTACCATATGCACAGTGTACTAGCTATCAGCACTAGACTGCTTCCATCACTAGAGTTCTATTGTTTCATTAGATTTATAATAAAGCAAACACCATCATTCTTCTTCTTTTTTTTAAAGATTTTATTTATTTATTTGATAGAGAGAGACACAGCCAGAGAGGGAACACAAGCAGGGGGAGTGGGAGAGGGAGAAGCAGGCTTTCTGAGGAGCAGGGAGCCCAATGTGGGGCTCGATCCCGGGACCCTGGGATCATGACCTGAGCCGAAGGCAGATGCTTAATGACTGAGCCACCCAGGCACCCCTCTTCTTTTATTTTTAATTTGTTTTTTGCTTTTCTGGTACATTTAGTCTTCCAATCAAAATTTAAAATTAGCTTGCTAAGTTAGGAAAAAAGTGCAGAGAGAGTTTATTACACTGGAATTAAGTGTATAAATTGGATTGGGAAGAATTGTCACACCCGTGATATTGAATCTCATCTGGAATATGGCATGCCTCTCCATTAGACAGATCTTATAGTTTTATAAAACCGTCAGGGAGGTTTTATAGAGGTTTGTGAGGTAGGAAGATGGAATGCACATTCCGGAGAACATGCCTAAATCCTTTGAACCTGAGAGTCTGACCCATCTTTGCTGTGCACATGTCTATCATTTCCCTGTTAACAACATTTTGGAGATGAAATTAACTTCATTATAACTGTTAAGGGAGTGCCTTATGGGGGAATTAAGTAGGACCACACAGTGGATGATGTCAAGCAGGATACACAGTGATAATCCTAATGGGAGCTCATACTTGTGTGTCAACTACAATGTGCCAGACACTGCTTTATATGTATTAAATCATTGAATATTCACAGCCTTATTACATAAATATAATTATTAGCCCCATTTAACGGATGAGACAATTAAGAGCAGTGTTTGCTGGTGATTCACCTATTATATCTGGAAGCTGGGTTTCAAATCTAGGCAGCCTCCCTTTGGACCATGTTCTCACCACCAAACTTGCTGCCTCTCCAAGGATGCACTCTGAAGTGGGATTTTGAGATCTACTGAGGCTTGGTACCAGTGAGCAAGCTTCTGCAGCAAGGTACATTTATATGGTCTAAAAGTAAAGGTGGCAGACGACATCAAATTCAAAGCCTACTGGGTTTTATTATTTATTTTTATTTATTTATTATTCCCAAGCATTTTCTATCATGGGTTAGAAATTTTTTATTATGTTTTCTAACAAGTTATTTCTGGTATAAGAGAATGCTGTTGGTTTTTATATGTTGACCTTATATTTACTAAAATCTTTTTATTTCTAATGGTTTTTCATGTCATCTGTAATAAAATAGCTATTTTATTAACTCATAAAAAATAGTTAACTTTCATGTCATATGTAATAAAAAAAAGTTATCTCTTCTTTTCTAAAATATGTATAGTTCATCGCTCTTTCCCCCCATTTTATGTTGACTAGAACTGCCAGAAAGATACTGAATATTAATCATCCTACGTGTTTACAGAGTGGAAGGTCATTTTAAATTTTTCATATAAATAATTTGTACCTTAAGTATATTTGCTTTTTGAATGTACATATAATGTCCTTTCAGGAGCCCCAATGGACAAACTTGGCAGACTCCAATACAGCATCACCATCAGCACGCAAAGCTCCACAGATAATGGGGTTTTCAGTCCAGCTACCACTATTCTTTTTACCAGAGACTACGATGGAACTTTAATGCAAGGATCATGCGCAAAATAAACAGAGCTCCATTCCAGGAATGCTTAGTCACCACATAAAACCAGGAAGGAACATTTGTACCTCCTCTTTGGGAATTCCCAATGGCCATCAATTGCATGCCTCCCACTGGATGCAACAAACACACAGTGAATACTTATGTATGACCAGTAAGTTGGTTATCACTGCAGAAGATAGAGTTGAGTTAGATAGGACTCTTGTCTTCAAGTTACTCACCATCTACTAATAATAACCAACATAATGCCAGGTATACTAATACTATACTGACAGTACATTATGCTATTTCACAAGTTTTTCTCATTTGACTCTCAAAACAGAATGATTTATTATTAAATTTATTCTTATATGTATTACTTTCTGTCTCTAATGTAAAAGGGTTTTTATTCCATTATAACTTGTAACTAGTTACTTGTGTACATATCTGCTATTGATGTTTGCATATTAATTTTATAACTTACTACTATGCTGAATTTTTTTGTGTGTAAGTTAGCTTTACTTTGATTCTCTAGAATTTTTCAAGTATGCTATTATGTCATCTGCAAATAAAAGATATGTGGAGAAATTCAAATTCATTGGGCCACAATATTTTCCAGACCCAGAAGACACAAATGTGTGTGGTTTGGACAATTTACTAGAAGCAACAGAGTAGTATTCTGAATGTTATTTAAAACACATACATAGGGGCTCCTAAATGGCTCAGTCAGTTAAGCACCTGCCTTCAGCTCAGGTCATGATCCCAGGGTCCTGGGATCGAGCCCCATGTCAGGCTCCCTGATCAGCAGGGAGTCTGCTTCTCCCTCTGCTCCTCTCCCCCATGCTCGTTCTCTCTCTCTCTCTGTCTCTAATAAATAAATAAAATCTTAAAACACACACACACACACTTATTTCCTTGAGAAAAAGTAGTCCTCAAAGAAAAAAAAAGGCAAATGATAGCGCTGTTAACAGAATTTTAAGGTTAAGAAAGTGATGGTTCATATATTCAATATAGCTTAACATAGAAATCTGGGATAAATTAAAGAATGTCTACTTCTAGCTATAAAGTGAATACATCCATAATATATCTTATAAAGAAATGAAAAGAAAGTAATTCATGACAATGTTTTGGCTAGTTGTTCCAGCCAGTGGGAAAATTACCATCAAATAACAGATAAAATTAAATATTGTTTGAGTAGCTTCACCCATGCATTTACTACCAAATGCATCACAGAAATATTTTCTTGCTGCCCCCACCCCCATAAACTGCTTATTTATCAAACTGCTCATCCTCATATCATCAGCCAATCAGCCACTGTCATAATTTGGCATCAGTTTATAATATAAGGACTCATTAAGAGTCTAGAGGAAATACACATACAGTTCAGTATATTTTCTTCAACTTTATGTGAGATATTTTATACTTCATTGATATTTATAATTTGAGAGACTCTCTTGAAAACTTTCAGGATAGATCCCTTAAATGTCAGTTACCTGGGGGTTTTTTCTGCATCTGGTATCTACCATTTCTAAGCTTCACAGAAAAATCTTATGTTAGAATTTGGGGATGACCATTTTATCTTTATCCTCTTCATATATTTCATGAGCTTTGATTACAATCTCCTCAAGCCTTTATTTTCCCCAACTGGACATTTCTCCTTTGTAGACCTTCTCAAAAAATAGTAAGTTGAAATTAGAAGGGGACCGACTTAACTTGAAAAATTGAATGATAATCTGTCAGAGAGAAAAATATAAAGAGATAAACAAAGGAAAGAGAGGAAGAGAATCAAAGTGACAAGATTAGAACAGAAAGGTTTTTCAATTGAAGGAGAGGGGCTTCCTTGCGAGTTTCTTAGTCATATGTATGACTTCCTTGACTTCCTCCTCATTTCTAGAACTGTAGTGCTGTTCTCGTGTGTGCACTTCAGTAATTACCTTCCTAAAATGTTGACTTGAGACAGAGAGAAATTACTCACACATTGCTGTTGAAAACTCTAGAGGTTTAACCTCTGGTGAGAAGGTTTCTTGCCAACATGTCTCACCCCATCTGTTCTGCATGTGGTCACAATATTATATCCCCAACCAGCATGCAGAAGGACATTTGGCAATCTGACTGATGTGTAAGTTGCACTGCTATCACTCCCACCACAGTGCATTTGACAGTGTAACCCTCTCAGTTCATTACAACCTGTCACTGAAAATGGATTGCCTTGTTGCTGTAAAACTCATGTTCCAGGCATTAGCATAAGAGTAACAGCAACAGCTGATGTAAAACCAACGTGGAAAGTCAGAGACTACAGGAAAGTGGGATGGATGGCTGAGGAATCAGTTAGAATAAACTAGGTAGGTTCTTAAACAAGTAAGATCCTTTTAGGAAGTCTGGGATGGTTTCAGACCTTTCCAAAACAGAAATGACATTCTACTCAGGTTACTTACTCCATGACCAGTCTTTGTCCCATTGTCATCACCCATTCTGATCCATTCTGAAACCATGTGCAAATGGCTAATCTTTTACAGCAAGGTACCATAACTTCTCTCTGCTTTTTCATTTTTTACTATTAGGGCACCAATTCCTTAATGTCATGAAGTGTTCTCCCATTGAACTTGCTTCTCATACTATCCAGCTAAAATATAGTAAGTTTGTTTTGTGCTATTGAATTTATTTCATAATTATCTTTTGTTTATGACATTGAAAGTGATACTGAATTTATATTTAAAGTAATGACATACAATTTCTAAACAAATTTACTTAAGTGAAAAAGTTACTTAAGTAAACATATAAAAAAATATTAGGCAAATAATAGCAGGGTTTTATGTCAATATGGAAAAATTGTGAAGATTGTATTCAAGAATACACATTTTGGAATACCTGTCTGTTGGAAAGAATGCCATAACTGATGTTAGCAAACCTGACTTCTAGTCCAGGCTCTGTCGTTTACTATCTGGAAAAGATCAGAAAAGTCATGTAACTTCCATATGCTTCAGCTGCTTCATCAGAAAAAAGAGGACGTTGACCTTCAACAATCTTTCAGGAATAAGAGCCACCATTTTATGAATACTTTTATGGGTCGGACTGTGTTAAATGCTCTACAAAAGAACTCTCACTTGACTTAATCCTCACAACAACCTTGCAAAGGAAATTGTCACTCTCATTTTATAGATCCAGATTGGGAACAGACTCAGAGAGATGAAGTAACATTCTCAAGCCTGCACAGCTTGTTACTGGTAGAGCCTGGACTCAAGCCCAGCTTTGTCTGACTCCCAACCTGTGTTTCCAACTTTCTGAGGGTAACCCTTATCTCAGACCGTATGACAATACCAATGGCAAATATCCTGCAAAATTTCTCCAAGGGACTCAATTCAAAGGTTCCTGGAGCTGGGTTAACAGGAAGAACAATTACAAAGGTCAATATAGTTTTATATTATTAAATTGGCCCTCTATAAATAGACTGAATCAAAGCACAGACATAGAAAACCCTTCACTAGGGAGGGGGGTGGGGTGGATGGGGTAATCGGTGATGGGTATTGAGGAGGGCACGTGTTGTGATGAGCACTGGGTGTTACACACAACTAATGAATCGTTGAACACTACATCAAAAACTAATGATGTACTATATGTTGGCTAATTGAATATAATAAAAAATAAATAAGAAAACCCTTCACTATGGAGTGATGGCTGATAAATTCTTTGGTATTAAGAGGTGCTGTAACAGTGCACCCCATTGTATTGAAGTGGACTGTTTGAAACAATGTATTGGATGTGTTTGATCAATCCAGCACATGTGGAGATCAGGGTAGTAAGACAACCAATAAAATCACCAAACATCCTAAAAGTAAGTCATTTAAATTTTAAAGAAAAAATTTTTTTAAAATGTATATATATATATATATATATATCCTCAATGATAGGCTTTTTAATTACCTGTAGTACAAATTAGATTAATCACTTATTCCAATGTCAAATTCATTTTGGGTTTTAATATATGCTGAAATTGAAAAGAAAATAGATTTTTGTCAATATCCTGGGAAGTGATTTAATGCTTGCCTGACTCTATAGATGAATAAATTATTTAAGATTAGTTGAAAAATGAAAAGCTACTCTGAATATTTCATTAGATGGCACATGTGAAAGTAAACATAATTCACATACACTGATATTTGGATACAAACAATTCCAAGTGAATTGGCTGTTTTCCTCGTTGGAAATAAGGGCTCTGAATATCTCTGAAGATCAAATTCACTTTAAAGGTATTCAATGAATGATTTAAAGAAAATCTTCCAATATCCTCCAATCTAAGTATTATACAGTGAAGTCAATAAATCAATGGTGAGTGTGCAAAGATTTTCTGTCAAGCATCTCTTAAATAAGAGATTTCTATTTATTTTTTTAAATGAGTCCAGAGACATTTGCTCAATAGAAAACATTCAAAGTTCCTAAGCCAGCTTGCTTTCTGAAAAGAAAAAAAATCTTTGTGTCTAAGATTTAACTGTAAAAAAAAAAAAAAAAAAAATGTGGTCAGTACATGTAACAATAAAGTGCAGGGGGAAAAAAAATGGAGGTTTTTTTTTTTTTTCAAACTCCCCCATTACATGTCATTGTGATTTGAAGGTGGTTTTAACTTCTCAAGAGTCTGATCACTGTTAAACCAATTAGATTGTCTGTCAGGTCCTGAAATCTGTCACCTAACAGCACAGAGAGCATCATCACTCAAGGATTTCAGCTCTGCATGTCTCATCAGGGTACCTGAACAAACACTAACAGGGAAGAAGGCCTATGAGTACGCATTTCAAAAGTCAAGTAAATTATTTAAATGCTCTGTCAGAATAGAGATTATTTAAGTGATGTGAGTTAGGAACCAAGAGAATTTGGACCCAACTGAAGCTTCAGTGTAAAAGAAATACACAGCAGTCCCTCCCTATCCACAGAAGATATGTTCCCCGACCCACCCCCACCACCACCACAGATGCTTGAAATCGCGGATAGTACTGAACCCTGTATATATATAATATGCTTTTTTCCTATACATACGTACATACCTAAGATAAGCTTTAATTTATGAGTTAGGTACAGTTAGAGATGAATCATAATAACTAATAATAAAATAGAACAATCATAACAATATCCTGTAATACTACACCTGACCTTAGCCAAAAGGCTGAGAAGCAGTCACAACAATGTGCTTAACAGAAGTTACATGAATGTCGTCTCTCTCTCTCTCTCTCTCTAAATACCTAATTGCATTGTACTCACCCCTCTCGTGATGATGTGAGAGGAGAAGCCCGCGCGAGCAGATGAGGAGAAGAGAATGACGCAGGCACTGCGACGTAGGGTTAGGCTCCTGTTGACCTTCTGATGATTCGTCAGAAGGATCATCCGCTCCCGACCCCGCTTGATGCAGGTAACGAAACTGCGGAAAGCGGAACTGTCGATGAGGCAGGACTACTCTACGCCTTTTCATTCAAATTACACTACCCCTCCGGTCACCTGTTTGACTAAAATCGTGGTTTTGATTCCAGGATGAGATCGGCCTTCCTGTATCATCACCCCTAAACCATTCTTTGGTTTTACCTTCCCATTAACAAATGCTTGCTTTGGGGAAGGTGTACGGTTAAAACGGCAAAGAGTATGTGTTCCGTGGTAGGTTCAAATCCTCTGTACCATTACAACCCACGGGACCTGGGCAATTTACTCAACCCTCCTAAGCTTCTTTTTTAAGTTTCTGGCCATGGGTTTGTGAAATAGCAATTTTAGAAACCTACTTTATAATGTGGTTGTGAGGATTATGAGATTAAATATACAATATAAATGTTAATTTTTATTACTAAGTTGCATTGATTTATGAAAATTTAACTGGATGTTAGAAACCGCAATACTCTGGGTCTAATCCCACTTCCATTCACTGCCTGTATGACCCTAAGCAAAACATGTCACCTCTACGAGTGTATTTTCCCATTCCTAAAATAACAATTATAGTATCTGTCCTGACTGTATCGCAAGAGTGTTGTGTGAATCAAATGAAATAATATATATGAAAGTGCTTTAGAGATAATAAAATAAAACTTTAAGATATTTTTTATTAACATATAACCTAAAAATAAAGGTTTAAAATGTAAATCAAGTAACCAAATGAAAGGGAGAATAGTTACAGGAGCTTCTCCTTTCCAGACTTTTCTCTCAACCATGCCAAAAGGTTTTGGGTTATTTTAGAAGCTTTTCAAAACATTGCCTCAGAGCATGAAGCCAAGGAATCTTTGATTATTGCTCCTTATTTCAGCCAAGAATAGTTTTTTAACCAAATTATAACTTGAAGGAAAGGCAGACACGGCATATTTGTGTCCTAATAGCCAGCTACACATCTTGAATCGCAAGCTTCAGAGAAGTTGTTTTGACCTATACTCTTCTTCAGAGACATAAACAAATAATAATTAAGTTTCTCCTGATCTGATTCTATAATTTACTAGTGACTAAAATGTATCTAAAGAAGGGAAGTGAGTAGTAATAATGGGGACAGAGGATGCTAGAAGCATTGGAAATGGAATGGAATATGGGGGAGGGGATAACAATGACTTCATCCTGTTTAAAAAAAATGAAGCTAGAATACTATACACAGAATATAATCCTCAAAATGTTAAATCAGTAAAAGAAAATGATCATACTGCTTCAGTGGATGGCAGAAAAACACAGTGGTCCAAAGTACTGGTTTTGGAGTCAATCCATTTGGATTCATTTCAAGGTCCACCTCTAACTAGAATGGATTCAACCGCACCAGTACTCAGTCTCTTAATCTGTATATCAGGAAAAATAAATCAAGGGGCTATGAGGATTCAATCAGATATGACATGCTTACAATCAGCCCAGTGCCAGGAATATATGATGTAGTATATGTTGTCTACTGAGTGCCCAGTATATTAATGCCATGACAACTAAGGTGAGGAGGAGGATAAATCAGGAAATGGTCTAGTCCCCTGTATTAGTTTCTTAGGCTGCCATAATAAATTACTACAAACTGTGTAGCTTAAAATAACAGAAATTTGTTGTCTCACAGTTCTAGAGACTAGAAATTCTGAAATCAAGGAGTTAGTAGGGCCGTGCTCTTTCTGAAGGCTCTAGAGGGGAGAATATATTTCATGCCTTCCTCTTAACATCTGGAGTGGCCAGCAATCCTTGCTACTCCTTGGCTTGTAGATGTATCGTTCCAATCTCTGCCTCTGTCATCATGAGGCGTTGCCCCACGTGTTTTTCTCTGTGTCTCTTCTCTTCATATAAGAATACCAATTACATTGGATTAAGGGTAAGAGCCCGTCCTACTCCACTATGACATCATCTTAACTTAATTACATCTGGAAATGCCATATTGCCAAATAAGGTCACTTTTATAGGTACCAAGGATTAGGACTTCAACATAGCTTTTCATGGGACACAATTCATTCACAACAGTCCCTAAAGAAGAAGATAGAAATGATGGATGTACACTTAGGCTTTTCCCCCAGGCACATTCTGTACAATTCTGGAAGATATTGCATTTGGTTCTGCAAAGTTCCTAACCATAAATAATTTAAATGTCAGAAATCATTTAGAATGAAACACAAAACAATTTAGGAAGTGGAAGAGCTGACTAATAAGGAAATTTAACAAGAGTGAAATAAGTATGTTGGACAAGCGAAATCCACAGGGAAAGAGTGAGAAGTTCAAATCAGTGCAGAAAGCAGTAGAATGAGACATTATTCAGAAAGGATTAAGAGTAACAAAGGGGATGAAATTAAATGAGAAGATGACTTAAGATGAGTACCAGGGGATTTGTTAAGCTAACAATAGTTCTAATGAATGCTGGTTAGACAGAGGAAGTAGTGAAAGTATGATTTTTTTAATCATTAAAAATGGGGAATATGGCATAGGAATTAATTATGGCTCAGCAAGCTGGAGGTGTTTATCAATTCCTTGATTTTACATACACCAGTCTATAAAAAGAAATCCAAATGATGTGTAAATGAGTCTTCCATACCCTGCCATCCGGGTATGGGAGCCCTTATCCCATCTCAGGATGAAGAGGCGAGCAGGGGTGATATAACAAAAAGGAGGGTAAGAATCCTCTACCTCTCTTTCAGTTCCCTGTCTCCTAGACCTCATCAGAACACCAGTTCCAAATCCTGGCTCTATCACTGATACCTCATACTAAAAATGGAGGTAATAATAGTAATATCTACCTTTGCAGGTTCTTCTGAGAATAAGTGAGGCATCCTACATAAAATCTCTAGCACACACAGACGGGCACACTGTGGATTCTCCTTAAACGACAGCCACCTGCTTAGACTGTGATCTTCATTTTCAAAGCCTATGGTGGATTATTTTTTTATTGTGACAAAATAAGTCGGCTCCTATAAGCATCAATCAAACAATACATGTTTGTTCAGTACACGCTATGTCAACCAACAGACCTACTATGCACCCAGCATAGGGATGGGCTGGATAAGGGATTTAAAAATGAGCACAATGAACATTCTCCATCTCAGAAAATTTTCTGCCCCCATCCTGTACCTGGCTGTAATTCCAGACATTAGAGGTAATTTTTATGGCTTTTGCATATGCTACAACATAATCTTGAAGTTTATTTTCCTTTTGGCAAATTACTCACTTCATCTCAGTAAACGAAGCAGTGTCAGGAACCTTTTGTAATCCATCTTCCTCACTCAGCAAGCTCAGCTAAGTATATCTAAAGGGTCTGAACTCATTAAAGCAAGGTCTACCACCCATAATACCTCCAGGGGCTTATCTTTCTGTGGGCACTAAATACATACACATGTGGATGGTGTCCGGAAAGAACTCAGAAATTAAGTTTGAGAGAGGGAACACTCTCCCTCTGCTGGTTCAAAACCTGGGGAGCTCTCTGAGTTAAATCTGAAACCAGTCCCCAAACACAGAGGCCAGTCACCCCAGAATGGTAGGTGGCAGTTTTAACAAGCAAGGGAACCTATGAGGCTTGTCTATGGTGGCTGCAAGATGAGTAGATCTCCACACCCACCTGCCAGAATCTTAGAAGTTTATATAAGGGCCCTAACAGGGTTCAGTCATGTATACACTCCCGATGGTCTCAACAACACATTGTCCTCTCCTTCCTTGGCTACTTCCTTAAGTGGTTCTTAGTGCAAGAAGAGTGGCCAGGGCTACATTCCAGAGAACTCATGTTTTTTAAAACTCCATAGATAGCTAGAACTTCAAGTCAATTATTATTTAATTGTAACACCCTTTTTGGAGGAATAAGATTTTAAGCTAAACAGGATAATGGGAGAAAAGGCTTGGGAATGATGATATACACTGTAGAACTCATCAAACCAGGTAGCTTCACCTATTGTCCTAAGGCGATGAGAAGGACCTCCTACTTTCCCATATGAAGTAGCTCATTTTTCTTACCTGCTCACAAAGGCTAATCTTAAGAACAGCAAGGGGAAATGTGATACCAATTTGAACCCGAGCTGAACATGAATGTTTTATATATTCTACTTTTACAGAGGAGATTCTCAGAGAAATAGGAACAGTCTAGACCACGTTGGGTACCTCATAACAAACCTATGAGGTAAGTAAGTATTACTACTTTTTCCCTTTTACAAACGAAGAAGCTGAGCCATGGAGAGGTTAAGCAGCTAGCCGCAGGGCACAGAGCTAATAAGTGGCCCACTCTGGATTCTAAGGAAAGAAGTCTGACCCCACTCTGAGGTCTGTCAACTCCTGCAGCTGAAGGATGGGTGCCACTGAGCATGCTGGGAGATGTTGAGAAAAGCCTTTGGGGGCCAATTTGAAGTGGTCTTGACTATAAGAAAGATTATGATTAAATTCCACGTGAAATGGTTAGCTAAGTAGAAATTTTTGAACAGGACATACCGAGTCTCCAGGTTTCTGCCTCATTAATAAGATGAACAAGGGTATGCTCCTTTGGCTGGGTCAAATATAGCTTGTTCCTCCAAATTTCTGGAACTTTTGCCTTCCTACATCTCCTGTCTGGGATATAGAAGCATAGACAATTACAGTCTGATGAAGTCTTCAATATCAGTTCAGCTTCCGCTTAAAATGCATAAAGTTGCAGGAGAACATCATTCCCACCCTAACAACCAGAAAAGTCAGATAGTCTACAAAATCATAATTTTTCTTGAGGCCATCAGAGAGGAGAGGTTACAAAGTGCAAAGCAAAGTACAAATGGGACCAAGCGCTTGAGAGGAGGGAAGGACACATGGCTGTCACCGTTGCCAGAGCCTGGGAGGAGGAGTTAGCCACCATAAAAGCAGGTAGGGGAAAAAAAAAACAGCTAAAATTTTAATGAATTCTCAAAGGCCAAATGTGGACTACCAGGAAGCAGTTTAGAACAAAAGCTTGAGGGGCACCTGGGTGGCTCAGTCGTTAACCGTCTGCCTTCCGCTCAGGTTGTGGTCCCGGGGGCCTGGGATGGAGCCCTGCGTCAGACTCCCTCCTGGAGGGGGGAAGGGGGGAAGGGGCCTGCTTCTCCTTCTCCCACTCCCCCTGCTTGTGCTCCTTCTCTCACTGTGTCTCTCTCTGTCAAGTAAATAAATGAAATCTTTAAAAAAAGAAAAGAACAAAAGCTTGAAGTGGCATGGGAGGGACAGGAAACATCCCACCCTCAGGGCTCAGGTAAAATCTGTTTCTCAGGGAGAAGTCGAGGCAAGTCATCTGTCCCTGAGGAAGGGGGAGGTGCTTCCAGTCCTCACTATGAGCCTTGCGCTGAGTAACAAGCAATAAGCATCTATATAGCTAGAGGGGAAGCAGGGTGAGGAAGAGTAAAAGGGGCAAGAGCCTTTAGCCTTGAGGGAGAGAAGGATACTTGGCTCCAGGACGCCACACTAACACAAAACAGAGAGGTCTGTGACCAGTCAGAGGTGGTCTCATTTGTTACTGAACTATAATTTAGCCTACTCTAACTTAATCATCCTCCTAACCTGAATCAACATTGTGGAAAAAAAAAAGAATACAGAGCCAGTCTTAGGAAGAAATATCAGATCTGTATTAGTTTTTGAAATATCAGATAAAGAAGGCAACTATTTCTACAGTGGACTCTGGGCTAGAGCATCAGTCACACACATTTCAGTTTCCTGACCTCATTTGTATGATCCTACGAGGATCCTGAAATTTTTGCTTCCAAGGAAAAATGTTCTAAATATAATATAATCTTCTAGGAATTTTAATAGCCTGCTAATTTTGTATTTATTTTGTTGTAGAGAAAACTCGGCCTTCTAAAAGTTTGTTGTATAACATTAAAATATTTTGACTTAATGGAAATTGTTCCATTTGAGAATTGGGGGAATTTTTAAACATTCCTGAAACAAATCACTCCTCTTTTTCTAGCTGTTGCCTTGCTTTGTGATTTTTCCTTAACCCATATAGCAGTGAAATACGGTGTGAGTAAAACTGAAGAACTCCAAGTAAGATTTGCTGAGACCTGCCAAGCGAGCATCCTGCCTTGGACTCACCAGTGAGCAACCTCAGTGAGCCATGGCTCCCCAGAAGCTAAAGCTCATCCAGCCCTTCTCTTCCCTGCCATCTCGTCCACAATGTTCAATAACCACCCCCAAATGTCCTCAGCCCAGCCCTCAGGCCCCCGGTATTTTCAAGGAAAGCAGTTTTTTATAGTGCAAAGTTAGCCGATTTTTGTTCCTTAAAGTTCACCCGTAGCAAAGTATAATTTCTTTTTTGCTAACTGAAGAAATCTGAACTCATTTTTTGGCAAAGTATTTTAAAATGTGAATTTTAAAAAGACTTAGCAAACATGAATAGAATATCTTCTATAGTCGACTCAGCAAGGTGTTTTTGAAATGTGAAACCTTTAATAGGTTTAACAGGTAATTATGTAGAGTACAAACGTGCCAGACGCTGTACTAAGCACTTTATAAATATTTACTCATTTAACCCTCCTAACACCTGAAGGCAGGAGAGAAATCATTCCTTATTTTGCAGATAAGTAAAGCAAGTGCCAGAGAAGCAAAGTAACTTGCCCAAGGTGACACAGCTGCTAAGTCAGAGAATCAGGATTCAAATCCAGGCTAACTGGCTACAGAGACTGTGTAGGGTTATAGGAAGAAGGGAAATGTGGAGGGTCTGCTGGGAGAAATAACCACAGTTTCACAGCCTTCGTAGGAGAACGAAGGAGAATCATAGTCATATTAATAGATTCAAGCATCAAAGCCAAAGGAGTCCCCATTAATTTCCAAAAAGCTCAACTCCCAAAAATCTACGGCTTCCCTCAGACCTCAATTACTTGTGATAATTGGTTGAAGAACAGGTATGCAGAAATCCTAGTGGGAAACAAGTGTGTCTTGATATTTAGACATAAATATGCCAAATAAATCTCAGTCTCACATGTATAATTTATTTCAGCTTAGACTGAAGATAAACTGAGTTATGATTCGTAGAAATAGCCAGCTAGATAAGGCATCCACTTGCAGTGAAAATGGTATTTATTCCAGATCCCCTTCCAATCTTTTGTTGTATCCAAGTGGCAACATTCAAACTATAGAAGAAAGGAGATTCTATTGTATGCTTTTCCTGGCTTCTCCATGCCAGCGTGCCCCCCTGTGTTAGGGAAGGGCATTCAGTGATGACTTTCATTGTGACATTTCTCAAACTTAAGAGTTTCCCTGCATAGTCTTATCTCCATTAGTGTTGTAAAGGTAGTTGTCCCCCCTTACCAATGGAAGATACATCCCAAGACCCTCACTGGATGTCTGAAACCACAGATAGTACCACAGATAGGTATATGGTACCTATATATACTGTTTTTTCCTATATACATACCTATGATAATGATTAATTTATAATTTATAAATTAGTCTCAGTAAAGGACTAACAACAATAATAATAAAATAGAACAATTATAACCATATACTGTAATAAAAGTTATATGAATATAGTCTCTCTTTTGCTCTCAAAATATCTCATTGTACCGTACTCACCCTTCTTGTTTTGATGTGAGATGATACAATGTCTGCATGACCAGATGACATGGGGTGAATGACATAGGCATTGTGGTGTAGCGTTAGGCTACGACTGACCTGACAATTCATCAGAAGGAGGATTATCTGCTTCTGGATTGCAAGTAACTGAAACTGCAAGAAGTGAAACCACAGAGAGAGGGGGACCACTAGAGCAAATTAATAAGTTATAAATTAGTATTCTATATAAATGTGAATTCATACACTAATAAGTACATATTGGTATCCATAATGCAAACCCACACACATTAAAACTCTCAATGAGCATAAGAAAGTCAAAATTTTTGTGAAATGCAAAAGGAATCATGTTTGTTCCCAGTCTGCAAAATTATGCACAGCTCTCAGTCTAAATCAACAGCTAATTCATTGAATGACCTGCAGCTAATATCTGATTAATGACTCTTAATTACCAGGAAGCACTTTAAAACTATGAAGAGCCATATAAATGTTAAGGATATTATCTTCAAAAGTCTCTAGTGCCTTCCTCCAGGCAGGGCGAACAGCTCTCCATTCCTATCTGCCTCTGCGTTTATTTTCACTCACCATGAACAATGCATTCTCTCTTGTAATCTTATTTTCTTATTTTTGCAACTCAGAACTAGTTCTCCAGGAGAGTGTATGGTATCTCTGCCCTACAGTAGAGGACAGTAGACCTCCCTTGTCCAAGCCCCAAATATATGCCTGAAACCACAGAGAGTACTTAGCCCCACCTATACTATGTTTTTTTTTTCCCTAAGCATACATACCTGTGATAAAGTTTAATTTCTAAATTAGGCACAGTAAGAGATTAACAACAATGATAATAAAACAGAATAGTTACAACAATATACTGTAGTAAAAGTTATGTGAATGTTGTCTCTCTCTCAAAATACCTTATTGTGCTGTATTCACCCTTCCTGTGATGATGTAGGTGGTAAAATGCCTCCATGTTGAGATGACATGAGGGGAATGACACAGGCACTGGAGCATTAAGCTACTACTTACCCTCTAACAGTTCATCAGAAGGAGCACCGTCTGCTTCCGGACCATGGTTGACCATCAGTAACTGAAATAGCAGAAAGCGAAACCATGGATAAAGGGAAAGTACTGTAAACGGACAGCTTGCCAAGCCATGGATTGTGCTTTGAAAAAGTCACAAAAACATATAATTCATTTGAAAAAGCAGCAGATTACCCACAAGTAGCATTATCTGCCAACAGGTAATTGACCACCTTAGCTTTCCTGGAGGGAGTCATATGAAATATCACACAAAAAGGAAAAGATAGAGGAGCATCTGCATGGCACAGTCGGTTAAGCATCCGACTCTTGGTTTCATCTCAGGTCATGATCTCAGGTCATGATCTCAGGGTCATGAGTTGCAGCCCTGTGTCAGCTCCATGCTCAGCGGGGAGTCTGCTGGAGACTCTCTCCTTCTCCCTCTGCCCCCCCGCTTGTGCTCACTCTCTCTCTCTCTAAAATCTTTTTATAAAAGGAAAATATAGGGGCGCCTGGGTGGTTCAATCGTTAAGCGTCTGCCTTCGGCTCAGATTAGGGTCCCAGGGTCCTGTGATGGAGCCCCGCATCGGGCTCCCTGCTCAGCGGGAAGCCTGCTTCTCCCTCTCCCACTTCCCCTGCTTGTGCTCTCTCTCTCTCTCTCTGTCAAATAAATAAATAAAATCTTTAAAAAATAAATAAATAAAAATAAAAAGGAAAATATAGAATCATAACAAAGCAAAATTAAATGAAATACTCTAAATATAAATGCAATATTCTCAATTATAAAAATAAAAGATTGCTATTTAATGTAAGTTATTCTCACTCATCACTCTGTAATGCAGACGTCAGCTACCCACTGTATTCCCACCTGCTACTTCTGTTTGTCCCAAACACAGGAAAACTTCTTCAAATTTGCTCAAAAGAATCCACTTCTATCCCCCTAAAAAGAGTGAGAAATGTCTATTGGACTGAAGATTATTCTGTTAGGAGTGGCAGAGCAGAAGCTGAGAAGAGGACCAGCCAAAGCACAGACAAAAACCAACTTAAAAATTCACGGAGCACATTTTTCTTCCCCCCAAACCTCCTCCAGCTGTGCTGCTACGGGAGCTTTCAGCTCTGGATCATCGCCCACCCTCCATCTCCCACCTGCATCCACCTGTTCTGTCCACACATTTCCTTTCTTGTGATGTCTTGTGATTAGGGCACTCTCCTTTCCTTCCTGCGCGAGCCCTTTGGGTCTTACTCTCCCTCCGCAGCAACTTACCGAAGTTCTCCACCACGCACACCAAAATGCTCCCTCCCCTGAGAGAAATCCTGCCAAATAAACCTTTATCTTGTTACACGTTCTTTTTTTCTTTTCTTTTCTTTTTTTTAAACCTAGACTATCTTGGGTGTACATTGATCTGCTTTAGTGAAGCTGAAAAGAAATTGAACCACTATAACATAATGTTTCTAAAAGAAGATTTATTTCTGCTTCGCACAGTCCTCATTGTTCTCCTGCCTTCCACTTCCCAATCAGTGAAATTTCAGAAAACGTGGGGAAATAACCACTATGGCATAAACCTAGGCAGCGCGGCTAAAGAGCAAGTGAAGCTGGTAGCCACCCCAACCCCTGATCCTGACCTCCAAGGAGTCTAATTTTAAGGAGATGGGCCTTAAAAGAAGATCGTTATGAGGTTGGTTTCAGGAAATCATTTTGGAAGAGTAGGACTTGGTGAAGCAAGTGTCAGGTATTATTATCAGTTGTTATTCTAGCATTCCTGTGGGGAGCAGCATGCATCACTTTTATCTGATAGGTATCGAGGTAGGAAATGATCCTTTGTTTCCACTTGTGTGGCATTGCACTTAGCCTTAGTAATGTATCCTCAGTTGGCCCAAACCATAATCAGGTATTATACACACACACACACACACACACACACACACACACACACACACAGTGGTGCCTGGAAGGTCCAGCCTGCGGCACACGTTCACGGCAGGTTCAGAGCTGGTGCAGCCTGCAAAGTTTCTCTCTGGTTTCCTCTATCCCCTCGGCTGGGGTCCTTGTACCCCTCCCAGCGATACCTTCACAAGAGGACCTCTCTCTGGCTAGCTACAGCCAAGTTTCTAAATCTCTTTACTCCTCAATTTTCCCATCCACTTAATGGACATGGTACTATTGATTTCAGAGGGTTATACTCACCATTTAAAATGTAATGGTACAGGGGCTCCTGGGTGGCTCAGTTGGCTGAGCGACTGCCTTCGGCTCAGGTCATGATCCCGGGGTCCTGGGATCGAGCCCTGCATCAGGCTCCCTGCTCAACAGGGGGCCTCTTTCTCCCTCTCCCTCTGCTGCTCCCACTGCTTGTGCTTTCCTGCTCTCTCGCTGCCAAATAAATAAATAAAATAAATAAATAAAATCTTAAAAAAAATAGTAACGGTACAAATAAAATACTGAACGCAGCCCCCCAGCCCAAAATGTAGCGGATACTCAATAAATACCAAGTGTTGTTTTTGTTGTATCAAATGACTCCTCTCAGACAAAATTACAGAGTAAAAGAGGCCATGGGAGGCTTCTTCCAAAACCATAGTCCCTGAGAGACAGCGAAGACCTACCTACCCCAAGCTAACTCCCTCCACCTCTTCCCAGAAACCCGAATTAAGGTCTTCACCAACCTCTCTGAAGAACTGCTCCTCTGCTATCAGTCTGAAAGAATTGCAGATAAATAACATGTGAGCATAAGAGCACTGCTTTTGCTTCCCTCATCCATAAACTAATGGGCACCATACCAGGCCAGAGAGAAGCTACTACAAGATAAAATTCTGTAAGGACACCAGCTTGCCTCACTTGGCCCACTCAGAACCTCGCGGGCTGCCAGGAGACCCAGGTGTCTGTTTATAACAAAACCGGAGGGTTTCTTAAAGTTAGCTTTCTAGAAATTGACTGAGAATAACTGAGTCCACATCTTTGATATGTGTATTTTACTATTCGTAATTATAAAACATGATTTCACAAGGTATGAAATAGGTTTTGACATTAGTTAAAATTTCTCCTCACTCCGAAAGATAATATTAAAAAAAATATTTTAATCTGCTGTAGGCTAGATTCTCATCTATGTCTCGTATGGCTCTTGTCCTGCACTCTCCATGCTGGAAACTCTGTTTCTTAATCCCAGGCCTTTCTTACCAAGTCAGCATCTTTGTAGAGACCTTGATTCAAAGAGTTTACGAATTGATTTCTACATGTGAATAGAGTGAACTCCCGCAGGGACTTGGATATAAATATTGGCACATCTCTGTTATTGAATAGTGCATACCAAAGCCAGCTCAGGCCTCTTCTTATTAGGGGAGCTGGAATCTTCTTGGGGCTCTCCCCTCCTCTTGAGTAGATGGAGAACTGTGGTCAGTCTCCAGGTTAAGAGTCAGTCCAACTTCTGCATTCCTGTGTGGAGAGCCAGAAGATCGGGGGCTACTGCCATTGCTTCCCCCTAACACAAAGAGAGCACCAGGCCCGTGCTGACTCAGAAATCCATGAGGTCATGTGCGTCTTTGAGAGAAGATAATCCACCGCTACGTATTTGCAGCAGAGGGCAATTCCACTGACATGTTCTTTCAACAAATATTCAGAGTGTCTCTAGGTAAGGAGGATACAATGCCAAAAAGGACAGCATCCCCCTTACCTTCCTTGCGGTCACACTGATGACAAGCAGAGCATGTTCATGCAGCCCTGACACACAGACCTCACTCACCAAACAGCCGTGGGGCCAACGCTTCTAGAAAAGGTCATCTTTGATCTCATGTCCTCTCTGCTAGTGTGCCTTTGGCACTTTTCCTAGATTGATTTGTATTTTATATTTGATTTTATTATAGAACATTTTATTTTATTTTGGTAAAAGTACATGAAATGCATCCCCTTGACAAGTTTTTCAATGTACAACACAGTATGGTTGACTACAGGCACAATGATGTACAGAAGATCTCTAGAATGTACGCATCTTGCTAGACTGAACCCATACCCCTTTGATTAGCATTTCCTCATTTCTCCCTCCCTCCCACTCTGGCAATCGCCACTTCACTCTGATGCTACGAACCTGACTATTTTAATTTTTTTATTTATTTGAGAGGGAGAACAAGCACAGGTGAGGGGGGTAGGGGCAGAGGGAAAAGCAGACTCCCCGCCAAGCAGGGATCCCAAGGCGGGACTCGATCCCAGGACCCTGGGATCGTGACCCGAGCCAAAGACAGTTGCCCAACCAACCTGAGTCACCCAGGTGCCCGAACCTATTTTAGATACCTCATATAAGGGGAAGCATGGAGTCCATAGCACTCCGAACACATCCAATCCCATATGATTGATATTTTATTTGCTTGATTTAATTCATTTCCTTTTTTATCTCTACATTGTTTTAATTACAACTATTTAAAAAACAGGACACATCTCCTTCAGCCACACTTACAATACACTCACTGTCACTTGAAAAAGAAATGCTGCCAACTAGATAGAAATATGTGGAAGGGTCCAAGCCCTGCAGGTACCCACTGTCCTCTTCTTACCAAGGTTTCCAGTGTCACCATGACATTATCTTTTAGAGCTTGTTTGAACTCAGACTCTAGCAAGAACTCCAGAAGATCAATAGCATCTTCCTTGGGTGGCCTGAGGTACGGAGGTGGCAGGGTCTATCTGCAATCCCATGACCTGGTTAGTACATAATTCATGCCCGCATGGCTTTAAATTTGGAATCAATTTCATCCAAATAGCCATTCGTCCCTGCTAAATAGCACAGTGGTGTACAGAGTAATTACAGCAAAAGGCTGCACCTCCCTATGGGCCTCGGATGCGCAGGACAGTTTTTAACAACGCCATCTTCCACACACTGTCCTAGGAAAAACGGAAGACAGGGCCGGGGGGGCGGTCATGTGCCCGCACCCCCTTAGCGCACAGGAGGGGCTCTGCGCACTGTGTGCCTGCACGTTTGGGAGGCCAGGTGGGGAGTGAACCCTGAGGCTTTCCCTTCAGCTGGTCTGGCCTTGCACCCCCGCCAGGTTGGTCTCTGCGGGAGCCAAAGAGCAAAGAGCCTCTCCAGCATAAAGCAAGCATTATGAATGCATCTGTTTCGCCAGATCAGCTCGGCAGCGTGACTGGAGATAAGTATTTTGGGCAAAGAGCATAGCAGCTGCTGTTACCCCGAGGGGATGCAAGAGTGCCTGAGCAACACAGTGAGTTACTTGGGCTTTGGAAATCAAGAGGCATAAAGTCAAGAGATGACGGATGGCCGCAGAGAATGAGGTGAGCTGGAAGGCTCATCCTGTGAAGTACTGGATAAGGTTCCTTTCCTTCTGGGAAGCTTTGAAGAAGTGGAGGCACAGGGAGGCCGAGGTCTTTGCTCGCTGCCCACAGTCAGACGGGCTGTGCTGCCAGCACCACCTGGGCTCTGGGCTGAGGCTCAGGGAGGGGACTAGAGGCCTCTATTTCCAAACTCAAAAATAGGCCTTTGCATTCAAGGTGCAATGTATTTAGCAATTTCCTTTCTTCTGAACACTTGCTTTCCATTTCAAGTCTGCTCCCGTGGACCCTGCAGAACTTGGCAATCTCTCTTTGAAAGGCGGAATTCACACAGAGAAGGAGGCTTCTACACGGGCAGATCAATGGCGTTTTCACCTCAGACAGAAGGCAATTAAACAGATTGGAGGACTTTGGGACTCGCAATCTGAAAAGGCCATGGGGGTGTGTGTGGGTGTGTGTGTGGGTGTGCATGCACGCACGTGTGTGTGTGTGTATGTGAGCATGTGAATGTGCGTATATGTGGGGGAGTTTGTGTGTATACCGTGACTCTTTTCACTGAAGTGAAAAAGAAGCTTATCTATTCAGCTCACTGATCAAGTATTGAAACTTTCGTGTTGAGAGCAATGACGGTTAACTCCACTCATTATAGATAACCTGACTGAGCATCCCCTGTGTTTCAGAACTGGAAGTAACAGAAGCCTTTCAGTCCGCCCGGTACCCCCACAAAACGGCTTCAAAGCCATTCCCCAGGATATTCCAGGCTCCTCCCTGGAAGCCTCTTTTTCAAGACTGACAACTTCACTTCTTTAGGAGTGATAGTGTGGGTTGCCAGAGACATCTGCTCCAAACCTTCTTCTCGTTGTTCCGGCCTCCAAAGGTGAACTCCTACTTATCTGGAATGTCCACTACCCTTCTGTCTCTTCATTTTTTCCTGAACTTTCAGCTCCTTCTCATGGCAGTTTGAAAATCAACAGTTCACCTGACCTCTCCATGCCTTGACCTGAAACACCAATGAGGCCAGCTCTTCTTGGGATCAGTTTTATTCTTTGACACCTACTTATCGCTATAGGACACATGACACATTTTGCCTCTCATCCTTCGAATTCAACAGATGGTAGAACAAAGAGGTTAAGAACGTAGGCTTTAGAATCAGTTTGCCATGGCTCATAATCCCAGTTATTCCATTAGCTAGTTGTATGGATTTGAATGAGTAGCTTCCTGTTTCCGTGCCTCAGTTTATTTATCTGTAAAATGGGAATGATAGCAGTACCTGCCTCATAAAATCTGTGTGAGAATTCAATGAATCAACACAAAGTAACATGCAGCTCAGGTCATGATCCCAGGGTCCTGGGATCGAGCCCCACATCGGGCTCCCTACTCTGTGGGAAGCCTACTTCTCCCTCTCCCACTGCCCCTGCTTGTGTTCCCTCTCTTGCTGTCTCTCTCTCTCTCTGTCAAATAAAATCTTTAAAAAAAAAAATGCTTTAAAAAGCCGGGTGCACAGTAAGTTCAATAAATGTTACCTTTCATTACCTACCGGACAACTCTGCAAGGTGTATCTTATTCCAATATTCTAAATGAGGAAGCTGAGCCTGGAGAAGTAAGGAGGCTGCGCAGAGAGTGAATGGCAAAGCCACATTTTAAATTCAGAAGTATCATTCTCCACAACCTATCCTTTTACCTCACCGCATGCTGACTCTCAGTTCAGTGACGCGCACAGCTCAGCGTTGGTGCTAAGCCTTATCAAGTCTCGGGCATAATTAAAGGGAGGCAAAGTGATGGCAACAACTGATGACAAGAGTTAGGATTATAAAAGCCTGTGTTTCTGTTTGAGTGCCAGCACACATACCCTTACCCCAAGCCTTTCCAAGAAAGAAAAGTGATTTTATTTCTCATGGTTTCTGCATGCAGGAGGTGGAGGGGAAAGAGAACAAAGTAAGAAAAGCGAGTCAGGAAGTAAAGAGACCACGGCATCTGGAGGAGAAGGAAACATCTCATTTTCTTCAGAAGAAAAGTATAATCTTCCTTATTTTCCTTTTTTCCTTTCCCTGTATGGTCTTTTTTGGTTTTTTACCTTAGTTTTGTATTTGATTTTTTTCTGAAAATGTGGAAGAATTTTTTTCTAGTGATTACATTTCTATCTATGACTTTACATAAAACATTTAATCCTCCATTTCTTTTAAGGAATAGAAGTTTTTTAGAATTATTATGGGTTAAAAATCATTCCTTTATGGCTTGTGCCACAGGCATCCTTATTTAATAAATCCTTGCCTACTCAAAGTCACCGCAGTGTGTTTTTACAGTACCAATTAACTTTATGCTTTGACCAAAGACGAAATTAGCCCATATATTTTTCCTTTCCTTTCACCTCCTTCTACTCTGCTGCCCCATTTAGCTGATGGTATTATCATTTTAGTGTTCGCTTTGTAATGGTAAATATACTTGTGCTTTTATCCAGAGGATACCCAAGGACAAGGCTGTGGGGAGAGCCCATACCAGGTGCTAGCAGTAAGAATGCACATTGTTCCTTAGAAAAATAATACAAATAATACATTATGTTAATTAAAAAAAGGAAAAAAAACAAAAAAAAGAAAATTTTAAAACAAAACAAAACCAACTCCAAGAAAGGTCATTAATACAGTGATACAACACCAATAATACGGATTGGTGATAAAATACTCCTCCTCATAAGCAGACACCTCTCATGCTGCTACGTGACCCTTTGCATGTCCCTCATTGTTTCATCAGCTTTACATAATATCTTTTAATGTTTCACTGCAAAAGATGAGAAAAACAACAAAATGGATAATAAATTTTTCTCTCTTTACCTCTTGCCAATATTTGTCACGGCTTATAGCATTTATGTTGTTTGCAGCCATATTTGTTTTTGTTCAGTGAAGTAGATTCAGTACCACCACCATTTTCCTATATTTACCATTCATCTCCTGATTAGCTGTGGTTTATCTTTTAGTAGTTTTTTTTTTAAGATTATTTATTTGAGAGAGAGAACACATCAGGGGGAGGGGCAGTGGGAGAGAGAATCCCAAGCAGACTCTGCACTGAGTGCAGAGCCAGATGCAGGGCTCGATCTCAGGACCTGGAGACCAGGACTTAAGCCTAAACCAAGAGTCAGATGTTTAACGACTGCACCACCCAGGCACCCCTATCCTATAGTAGTTCTTTGAATAAGGGGTCAAAGTCCCTGCATTCTAACTCGAAAAATGTCTATTATGTTAATACAGGGCTAATATTTTGGCTGGGTGTTAAATTCTTAAGTGCTGCCTGCCGCTATTTTCTGTGACGAAGTCTGAGCATAGACTCCTGTTTTTGACTGGAATTTCTCTTTTACTTGAAGCTTACATATATGATTCTGGGTAAAATTTTTCTAGGAAATAGCATACCCTTTCAAACTGTAGATTCTTCTTTTATCTGTAAGATTGTCTAAATATTTTTCTGAATCATTAACTCCATTTTTCCTCTTTTGGACACTAATATGCATATCACCTTCATCTGTTTATTATTTTTTCTCTAATCTTTTTAACTTTTTGCTTCTATTTCAGTGTGCTCATTTTTATCACGCCCCTTACTATGTTTTCATCAGTGTCGGGTTTCTGTTATGCTAATTGATTTGCCTTTAGTTCTATAGCAGTTTTTATTTCTTTTTTATTTCTATTTTGCTTTGACTTTTTCCTGAACTCTGCCGGCTCACAGTTCATCTCTTGGTACTCTCTAACCAGCTCCCCTTGACGCCTTATATTTCTGCTTTGTTTCTTTTCTGTATTAGAGCAATTGCCTCTTTAATTTTTTTTAAGATTTATTTACTTATTTGAGAGAGACAACATGTGTGCATGCACGTGGGCACATAGAGGGAGAAGCAGACTTCCCACTGAGCAGGGAGCCCGATGCAGGGCTCAATCCCAGGACCTGGGATCATGACCTGAGCTGAAGGCAGATACTTAACCAACTGAGCCACCTGGGCACCTTACCTCTTTAATTTTTTTAATCACTAGAGATATATCTGGGTACAATGTTCATCTGCAATGTATTTCTACTGAGCATTCCTTATCAGCAATTTGTCTCTGTTTTCCTTTTCTTCTTCTTTCTAGTAATAACTATATGTATTTATGCTGATTTCTTTTTTTTTCCCTATCATGAGGTAAGTTTTTCATGAACCAATTATATGTATGAGGGTCACGTGGGGAAAGAGCCAGGACATGGTAGTATCTGTGAGCTCTCTGAGAACTTACATTTTCCCCAGCTGTGGAGTTCGTCAGTTGTGGGGATTTTTATCATGTAAAGACCCTGTCTTTACATAAGGACAGACTGCTTCTTGCAAATTGTTTACCTATGTAATTCCTCCTTCGGCCATGTTGTTCTTCATTTCTCAGAACAATACCAAGCAGAGGGAAAACTTCCATGCCAGCCAGTGAACCTTTCTCCCAATTTCCTGGCAAGGGCTTTAGTTCAGCACCTCTCTACATGAGACTCTACCTTAGAAAAGCACACTGGTTTCTAGAATCTACTCACATGGACATCGTTTTAATTTTACCTGACCTGGGGTGGTTTGATCACCACCATTGTTATAATACTTCATCTACTTTGTTGTTCCAAATTTATGCTATCTCTCACTTTCATTGGAGACAGGTATTATGTTTTCATTTCTCATTCTTTTCTTGTTGCTTTTGGATAAGCCGAAAGGGAAGAGAGAAATGCCAATTTTATGTTGCCGTCTTCAGAATGGAAATCACTAGCTCTTCTTAAGAGAGAACCAATTTTGTAACTAAAAACGACATATAGAGAGCAATACAAAGAAAGGAAGAAGGAGGAGGAGGAGGGGGAGGGAGAGGGGGAGGAGGAGGGGAAGAAAATTTAACTTTCCAGTAGAAAATCTGCTCTTCACAAAGAAAGCCAGAGTAGTCAGTACACACTCTTGGGTTCTGGTTGGCTTTTCACTCTAGTTACTATTTTTTTCGGGAAGTCCATGACTAAATCACCTTGTTTGGCATGACTTGTTAATATGGAGGTCATGTGACTTCAGTCCCAGATATTTGTCATTGCAACAGATGCTGCAGATTCCAATAGCAAATGACGTAAGTTTTAACTCATAGAAGCAGAGAATAGAATAGTAGTTGCCAGGGGTTGGGGGCGTGGGGAATTATTTATCCATGTGTACAAAGTGTCAGAAATGAAAAATGAGTAAGTTCCAGATATCTGCTCTAAAACATAGTACCTATAGTTAACCATATGGTATTGTGCACTATAAAATATGAGAATAGATTTCATGTTAAGTGTTCTTACCATCACACACACACACACACACACGAATACAAGAACATTCTGGAAATGAAGGATATGCTTAGTACGTTGGTTGTGGTGACGGCATCACAGGTACAAGCATATGTCCAAATCCTCACGGGGTACACATTAAATGTGTGCATTTTGGGGTATCATTTATACCGCCATACAACGAAAAAACACAAAAATAAACTAAAACTTTCTTTTAATAGCAGTGAGACTATGATTTATCCCGTGATAGTATTGAATACATTGATTTTTTATTTAAAAATAAAATTCTAAAGTGAGAACACAGAATTTTTTAATGAAGAAGAACTAGTTATATCCGCGGACAGCTTTTTTATTTGTGGGCAGCAGAAAGACTGGTGAGACAAAAGAATTTTCACTGCTGAAAGCATCATAGAATTAGCTGTCGCACTTGACATTAATGTTAATTGTGGACAAACTGAATCTTCCAACAGATTTTCTGCAGCCAATAATTTAGTAAAAGTGCTCTGCTTTGGAACACCAAGAATGTCAGCTAAAGGTCAGCTTCTAGGGCATTGAAATGACCCCTTCACATAACAAGATGTTAAAATTGGACTCTTTCTGCCTTACTCTAAAGCTGAAGAAAGCAAACAATAGGTACTAAGTACCCCTACATTACAAAGTGCAGGGCAAGATCGCCTCTGCAGAACTTGCAAAGTGAATGGTAAGAATTCAGTGCTGCCGTTCTGCATGGAGCACTGGGTGTTATGCACAAACAATGAATCATGGAACACTATATCTAAAACTAATGATGTAATGTGTGGGGATTAACATAACGATAAAAAAAATGAAATATGAAAAAAAAAAAAAGAATTCAGTGCTGCCATGATTCCTTATCAACTCTCTTAAGGTATAAAAAGATGGAAGTTAGAGGGACTGCAGAGCAATATTACTGCAGCAAGTTCTGGAGGGCTAGAATTTTTTTCTCTTCCCCTCCTGGAGGGCGGTGTGGGGGAGGGCAAGTAACAGAAACATCTAGTGAACAGCTAAGAGCATTTGACCTTGATTGCCTGGCATATGTGGGGTCCAAAGACAGATGGAACCATGCTAGAGGAAGTCCAAGGCAAGAAGCTGAAGCTCATGGCTACAGAGTAAAACCCTACGCTGGGAACAAACTACGATTCATGGTGGGACAAGGATTTGTGAGTGCTTTTAGTGGCAACATGTGGGCCACATTGGGAAGAAAGCTGATCTAGAGCTGCCTTAAAGTGAACTTTGCTCAGGAGATTCCCCAAGTGTAAGAGAGAATTAGTATAGGACGAGCTGCTGGATAGACAGAGGCTGAGACTCAAATTATGAGAATTACAATTAGAGAGCCCAGCATGAGTATTTCTGTGGAATCCACAAAAGCATCCAAAAGAAAATAATCAGCCTGAGGGACCGGACATTGATAGAGGGCACCAGTGCCAGGATTTCATTCCCTGTGCAGAGGCAACTACTGTTCAATGCCATTATAGATTCTTTTTACCCATCCTAGAACTTTATGTAAGTAGGCTTATATAGTATGTACTCTTGTGTCTGGCTTACTTTCTTCCAAATAATGTTTTTGAGGTACATCCATGATGGTGCATGTATCAGTAGGTTATTTTTCTTTCTTATTACTGAGTATATGCCACTGAATAAATTTATTTATAATTTTTTATTATGTTCAATTAGCTAACATATAATATACACAACTAATGAATCGTTGAACACTACATCAAAAATTAATGATGTATTATATGTTGGCTAACTGAATAAATTTAGTTCAATGTGTTTATCTAGAAGCTCTGTACATTTTGTCTTTACATTTGATTCTTTTTGTTAAGATTTATTTATTTATTTGGGGGGGAGGGGGAGGGGCAGAGGGAGAAGGAAAGGGAGAGAGAAAATCTCAAGCAGACTTCCTGCTGAACATGAAGCCCGACACCAGGCTTCATCTCACAACCCTGAGATCATGACCTGAGCTGAAACCAAGAGTCAGATGCTTAACTGACCGAGCCGCCCATTCGACCCTTTGCATTTGATTCTGTCCTCCAATTTAAACTAATGTTTTATGTATGATGTGAAGTATAGATTGAAGTTCCTTTTTTTTCATACAGATATCCATTTGTTCCTGCACCATTTCTTGAAAAGTCTCATTTGCTCATTAAATTATCCAGTTACTCTTGCATAACAAACTGCCACAGAAATGAAAGGTTTAGAACATGTCTTGGGGCACCTGGGTGGCTCAGTCAGTTAAGCGTCTGCCTTTGGCTCAGGTTATGATCCCAGGGTCCTGGGATCGAGCCCCACATCGGGCTCCCTGCTCAGCAGGAAGTCTGCTTCTCCCTCTGCCTGCCACTTCCCCTGCTTGTGCTCTCTCTCTCTCTCTGTCAAATAAATAAATAAAATATTTTTTTAAAAAAGAACATGTCTTTTATTTATTTGTTTGTTTTAAAGATTTTACTTATTTGACAGAGAGAGAGAGAGAGCACCAGTAGGCAGAGTGGCAGGCAGAGGGAGAGGGAGAAGCAGCCTCCTCGCTGAGCAGAAAGCCCAATGCGGGGCTCGATCCCAGGGCCCTGGGATCATGACCTGAGCCGAAGGCAGATGCTTAACCGACTGAGCCACCCAGGTGCCACATAACATGTCTTTTATTTTGGTCACTATTTTGTGGGTCGGGAATTTGAGAAAAGCTCGCTGGGCAGCTCTTAACTTGGAGTTTCTCATGTGGATACACTCAGATGTTGCGTAGGACTGCAGCAATCTGAAGGCTCAGTTAGGCTGGACATTAGATGGGGTACACCCACATGACTGGCATGTTGGCTGTCTACTGGGAGCTCAGCTGAGAGTGCCAACTAAGATATCTACACATGACCTCTCCAGTATGGCAATCATAGGTTAGTCAATCTTACTCAATGACTGGCCTCCCCCAAAAGAAAGGAAACCTGCAGAAGGCACATCGCCTTTCATGACCTACTCTCAGAAATTAGGTAGTGTCACTTCCATCATATTCTTTTGATCAAAGCAGTCATAGGACTATCCAGATTCAAGAGAACCCTACATCCTGATCAGAGGTGTATCTAAGAATTTGTAGTCATCTTTAAAACCATAACATCATATATATGGGGGTCTATTCATAGACTCTTTTTTCTTTTTTGTTGATCTATCCTTATATCTATAGTAATATCTTGATTATTATAATTTAAAATAAATCTTGAAACTGAGTCGTGTAAGTTCTTTATTTTTGTAATTGTTTTGGCTATTCTATGTCCACATTTCCATATAAAGCAGCTTGTCAGTTTCTATTTAAAAAAAAAAAAAAACCTGCTTGGATTTTAATTGGCATTGTATTGAATTCATGTAACAATTTGGGAAGAGTTGATTTCTTAATACTATTAAATCTTGTAATCCATAAATGGTGTATTTCTCCATGTATTAAGGTCTTTATTCTCAGTATTGATTTATGGTCATTCATGTAGAGAATTTATACATCTTTCATTAAACTTATTCCTATGTATTTTATAATTTTTGATGCTGTTGACAATGGAATTGACGTTTAATTTCATTTCCCAATTATTTCTTGCTATATTGTATATGGAAATGCAAACATTTTTGTACAGTGATCTCAAATCCTGAAACCTTGCTAAATTTACTTGTTATACCTTATTATACTATATACCTCCAATATAATGTTGAAAAATAGTTTTAGTCTTGTTTTCAAATTTTGGGATCAAATCTGAAATTTTTGGCAATTATTTTTTCCTTGTTTTTCTGCTTCAGTCTCACTCTTCCTTATTTTAGGAACTTCAGTTACACATAAGTTATATGGATTGATGTTGCCCCACAAATCTCTGAGGCCATTTCTTTTTTTAGGCTCTTTTCCCATGATTCAATTTGGATAATTTACTGATCTTTTCTTCTACAGTGTTCAATCTTCTGTTAAACTCATCCAGGGAATTTTCCATTTCATATTTTTTTTTTCAGTTCCAGTGTTTCCGTTTAGTTCTTGTTTTATAATTCCAATTTCTCTGCTGAGATTACCCATCTGTTCACTAATTATGACATTTCCTTTAAATCATTGAATATATTTATAATAGCTGTTTAAGTTCTTTTCTGCTGATTCCAATATCTCTGTCATCTATGGGTCTGTTGCCACTGATTATTTTATCTAATGATTATAGAGCACATTTTCCTACTTCTTTTCATAAGCCAGAGCAGCCCAGTATCTGAGTTGTGGCCTTTCTGGAATTCCAATTAAATGCCTGAAGTTTCAACGAGATCTCTCTATTTTGATTGATCTGAAGTTTAATGCCACCCTGAACTCTGTGATCACCAAAACTGCAGGTCAGCTGATAGTTCCCTAAGTAGCTGTTTGCTGCCAGGCCTTGCAGAGTCTCTCTACACATGCAGCTTAGTATTTGGCCAAAGATTCAAGGGAACCCCTATGCAGATTTATTAAGCTCTTTTTCTGCCCAGCTGCCTCCTTTCAGGTATCCATCCCTGCAAGTTTCAGCCATAACAACCCCAAACTCCGCCATCTCACCACAGTGAGATTGTGATGTTTTGCTTGGATTTCAAATTCCTTGCCATGGTCTAAAAGTGCCTCCAGTCAGAAATCTGGGGTAATCATGGGCTCATGTGTTTTCCTTCACACAGAGATTACAGTCTAGTACTGCCTGTTGTCTATCATCTGAAAACAGTTGCTCCATATACATTTGCCTAGTTTTATCTTTGTTTCTGTTGTTATAAGAGTTAGTCAAGTACCAGCTATCATCATGGCTGGAAAGTCGGTTGACATTTTATTATCTAACATTGCCTGGAGACATCAGATGCTGGTTAAGATTTCATTCCAGTTATGGGAATAATATCCACAATGTTTAAAGGACAATAATGAGAAATAATAAATTGGTTTTCCACTTGTACCCTATAAAGTTCAATTGATTCAATGTATTATTTATATGGTAATAGAAATGTATGTATATATGTGGAATAAGAAAGAGAGTATGTTTGGGGAGCCCTAATACTGCCCCTTTAATTAGGGAATGGAGGAAATGGTGACCCATAAAATCTTGATTGTAAAGAAATAAAGCTGGAGTGGGTTGGAGCAGGAGAACTTTGAGTTTGGATTCAGTCCCAACTCTATTTCTTATTAGCATTATTGAGCAAAGTCCTTTAACCTCTCAAAGTCAGTGTCCCCTACCATTTCAGCTGGATTAAAATACTAGCCCCCTCCTTTTTGTCACGAACAGCAGACGTGAAATGTGTGCAAACTCTCTACAAATGCTAGTCTTTATTAATGGGAACTTGATTTAGGAGCTATATGAGGAGAAGAAAAAAAAAAAGAAAGAAAGAAAAGAAAAAGAGAAAGAAAGAAAGAAGAAAGAAAGAAAGAAAGAAGGAAGAAAGAAAGAAAGAAAGAAAGAAAGAAAGAAAGAAAGAAAGAAAGAAAGAAAGAAAGAAAGAAGCTGTATCCTAGAATGTGGGTACAGATTCCATTCCTCACTCTTTATTTTCTAAGCATATATAATACTAGCACCCCCATTCGGTCAGTGTTTACTATATGCCTCACACTGTTTTGCAGATTTTAGTTTATTTACTGGCTACTATAAACTTGAATGACAGGTATTAACATCTGGTTTTGCAAAGGAGGGAATCAAGGCTAAACAAAGTTAAGAAACTTGCTCAAGGTCAAATGGCAAATCAAGAAACCAAACTCAGACTCTTATGTCTACAAAGCCTGGGTTTTTGCATTACACCACATGGACCATGGGCAATCATCACTTCTCTAGGCTTCAGGGCTCTGCTCCATGATTTGAATCATGTGCTAAGTATTACTATCCTTTTTCATCAAAACATGCATAATTGCAACATGATTTTCTAATCTTATTAAACCTCAGGCATAAAGAAGCCTAATCTAATTCTAAGTCTACTTAACTTGGAAATGTTGAATTCTAGGAATATGTTTGTTCAGGTTTTCATATTCAGCTTCTGCTATCAGTAAAGACTTCAATCGGAACAATGATTTTCTCACCTTATCACACAGGACTTGGTGCTCAACATTTTTTCCTCCTCTACGCTGGTCAGATTCACAGTGAATTTCTAGCTGTATCATCTGTTATTGATTGTCATGGAGGTGGTGAAAATATAACCTAGATGGGTATTTTTGAAAGACAGTCCCCCTGCTTATTCTGATGCACCCCCTGTCCACAGAGATAATCTGAAAAACCTTATTGCACATTTGTCTGTGCACAGCTCAGCTCAGCTCACACTTCAGACATATATCATTTCGCCCTATGCTCATTAGTACTCATCATCATTTTCTCTCTTTATTTTTAAATCTATACAATCCAGGGCAATAGCATTATAAGTTTGCAGAGCTGGCCTGAGAAGTGAGAAAAGGGGAAACCTCATCTCTGTGTCTGCTTTGACAAGATTAGAAATGGGGACGTGATGGAAGAACACACTGCTGTCTCCTGAGCAGAAGCAAAGAAGCCAGCCTTGGCTACGCAAGAGGTCACTCCACAGGCAGAGGGCATATTTGAATAAGCATGTCAAATACATCTGTCAGAGAGACACGTCCCCCACCTGACTGACAATCACCACACCCAGTGGCAGGTAGTACGGCTGGGTCTGCACTGTGCATGCGAAAGGCACTGAGGGAAGAAAGAACTGGCCAGTGAGGTTGGCTGTATGACAACTTCAGAGAGAGAAGGGAGCTGTTTCCAAATACTTCTGCCATGTGTAGGAAAATAAAAAGGCACTAACTGACTCTCGTCAGGGCAGATGTTCTCCTGGCACAACCTGGGGACCCAATGGGGACCTAAACCCCCATGTTTTCCTGGTCATAACAGTCCTTGGTATCTTCTAGACTTAGGTGTCCAAGGGGAATGGGAAACTGACCAGTGGTGATGCGCTAACTCAGCTGTCACCTCCAAATCATTTCTGTCTCTCCCTGCATATCAGCGACAAGGGTCACTCACCAATCATCTGGCTGAAATACAGGCTTTTACAGCACGCTGCCTCCTACAGAAATTCAGTTTGTGTCGAGCTCCAAGTTGACCTCTTTTTCAATCTCCTGAATTTAAAATTAATGCAGCATCTCTGTTTACTGCATGATTGAAGATTCCAAACTCTGAAATGTAATCACATGCAAAATGTTAGCAGGGCAAAAGATCAAGGACGTGTATAAGACAATTTGACACATGCAGAGGCCAAGTCAGAAAGGTCAAGTCAGAAAATAAATTGCAACTAGCAAGGGCATGAAAGATCAGTGGGGCCACGCTTTATAAATATATTAGCAATGTGAACGAAGTGTAGACTCCTTAATTATTGTGGTGGCAAGGGATAAGAGATAGCAAAATGGTGGAGGTATTCAATATCTCCATCATCCTAAGATATACATCCAGTGCTTGAAAAGTATTATTTTGACTCCAGTTTTGGCCCCCAAAAAATTTTTTTAAAGACTCCAATCATCAGAAGCCTAATTATTCTGTACTTGGACATAAAAGGAAATTCAGCCTGGTTAAGGAGTACTTCATCAACTGTTTACTGGGCATTTCTGGATGTCTCAAAGTCACTGCAACTCAACCTGTCCAAAACAAATTCATCACATTTCCATCAAAAATTATCCCTCTCCCCAAATATTTCCTGTCACAGCCAATGACACTACTATGCATTTTCCCAAATCTTGGAGCCTTGAAATTTTTTAATTACTTTGACTCATCTTCCTCCCACCCTTAATGTTTATGGTCAACACCGGCTTTCCTTTTTTTATTTCCTTCAAAGTATCTCTTGATCTATCTCTTTCTCTGTATCTACTGCTTTTTTAAAAAAATCTCTCACCTCACAATTTAACTCCCATATCGTCTATGCTCGCCTCTCAGGATCCACCTTTTTTTTTTTTTTTTTTTTCAAACAGGCTCCACATCCAGCATGGAGCCCAATGCAGAACTTGTACTCACAACCCTCAGATCAAGGCCTGAACTGACATCAAGAGTTAGATGCTTAATCAACAGAGCTACCCAGGTGCCCCAGGATCCACTCAGTTCTATACCACAACTCTTGAGGCGGTTCTTTTTCAAAACCACAAAGGTCTCTATCTTCTATCTCATCAACTCTTCACCCTTCTGCACAGTCTATACAAGATAGGGAAGCTTATGTGATGTGATTTACCAGCTCAGTTCTCTCCTATTTTTTCCAGTCAATACCAGCCTCTTGGAATTTACAGTTCTCCCTCCCCCATCAGAGGCCTGCTGTTTCTTCAAGGACCCAAGCAGACACATACACACACACTGAATAAGAGCTGTGTTTTGACCAAGACTCAGGGACCTTGTGCTTCAGCTCTCGGCTCTGGTGTCCAAGTTCTGATTATCATGAGCTACCTGGATCAGAGTTCTGGTCTTGAAAATAAGAGGACAGTGGGCACCAGCAGCAGCAACAAGGACACCGAGCAGAATGTAGCATGAGCCATTGTGCAGGCTTTTGTGACAAGATACGTGACACCGGCTTATATCACCAAAAGCCCGCATTCTCAGTGACTTAACACAAGGGTTTATTTCTCTCTCATGCCACAGCCCCACACAAGTCAGTGGGGCAGAGTGAGGAGGAGAAAGAAGCCATAGTTTGGGGGTTCCAGGCAGGGGAAACAGCTAGAGAACCCTCAAAAGCTCCCATGATGGAAAGAACTAGAAATAGAGGACATTCACACTGTGACAGGACATCAATGGCAGTTTACACTTACACCAGCCCAGAAGACTTAATTCCCTTACTCCCTAACCCCCTTGTCTGTGTGGCCCAACACTGAGCCACAACAATAGCCATTAGTAAGAGGTAGCAGATGGAGGATGAAGGCTGCAAGGGAGAAGTTGACAATGTCCTCTTCCTTTACTATAGGTTTCCAAGCCTGAAGCAGAACCAACCTGGGGTGAGGAAATGCTATGGCCTGATTTAAAGTTTAATGATTTAATATTAGCCCCACTAAAATAAAACTGCTCTTATGAATAAAGAATATCATAAATGCTATGGGTGCTGCCTAAAATTTTGTCCAAGAAGTCTGAGTCTAGAGCGTGTTTGAAGGGGCAGTGGGAGAAAGACAGAGTTGCTTCCTGCTCATGGTCTCCAAATATGGTCCAGCTCACTCAATAAATCAGTTACCAGTTCACTTAGCCTGCTCTCCTGACCTCTTTATTTGACCCTTACTCCTGGGAGTATGTTGACTATATATTCACCTGTAAATTCACCTTTAGATACTTGCTATGCACATTTGATAAATATTTATTGAGTACCAACTATGTGCCAAGTACTGCTCAATTGAGAACAAGGGAAAAATAGCTGCTTTCCCAGAACAAATAAATATACAGCACAGTGTTAGGTACTGTAGATACCATGATGGGTTTGTCATGCGTCTATTTGGCTGTGCTGAACTACATTTCCCAGAGTTCCACTTCTCATGTCTTTCCTGTTAGACCAGAGGAGGATTCTTGGGAGGTGTGGAGAACTGAAGGGGAACAGCATCCCTTCCCTGTGTAGCTCAAACAGGCTGTTGATGATCTGCTGAGTTACCCTGGCTTGAAGCAGTAGCTGGGACCACCTTTCCCGATCCTCCTCCTGCTTCTTGGATACCTGGGCCGGGTTGACTCCTGACCAGGTGTGTGTAGTTCTCTGGTCAAAGGCTTTGGTTTCTGCAGGATACCCTTGTCTTCAAGGTTCAAGACCAAAAAATAGAAATAGGTTTCAATCTGTCCTTGTTGGGTCCCAACCAGTCCTTGATCTGTCCACTCTACATCTACCTTCACCTCCTGACTATGGTCCGGGAACAGATGCAGATATCATATGTATTTCTCTGCTTGAACCCTGATTGATACAGGTACTCTGATTTTTAAAAAAAGTTAGAAGTCAGGTCAGTGGAGCATAGGAGGAGGTTATTTTAAATAGGGTAGTCAGATAGGTCTCTCTGAAGAGGTAACATTTGAGCAGACACCTGAATGAGCAAGTAAATGAGGCCTCGGAGTATCTGGAGAGAAATTATTCCAACAGAGGAGATAGCAAGTGCAAAGGCCGTGGGTCAGGAATAAGTCAGCATGTTGGAGAAACAAGAAGCCCGGTGTGACTAGATCAGAGTAGGAAATACTCTGGCTCCTGGGTGAAGAACTGACTGGAGAGTGTCAAGGTGGAAACAGGAAGTCTGGGCAGGAGCTTAGACTATGGGATATTTGTGGGAGTGGTAAGTGTCCAGATTCAATACATATTTTGAAAGTAGAGCTGATAGGAATTATTGATGAAATGGATATGGGTGTGAGGAAAAAAAAGAAATCAACAATGGTTCTTGGTGTTTTCCACTGAGAAACCATATGCTAACCCTGGGAGGATCTAAAAATATGGCCTCACCATCCTCAAGGAAACATTCTGTTGGGCTACGTGCCTTTTTTCCGCACATGCCCCACACTCAGCATTTCCTCCCTCTCCAAACTCTTTCCAGCTCCCCATTTAAATCATTGTGTGTCTTCCATCTTTACTCACCTGTGAGCTCCATGGAAGTAGGGATTCTTCTTCTTTTTTTTTTTTGCCTCAGTCCACTTAGTGCAGTGATTTGTGGAAAATATGGTTTATTTAAAATTTTTTGTGTTGATTTTCTTGAAAAAGATTTGAAACATACAAACTCTCATAAGCTGCCCTAATTCCTTGAAATCACACCACGAAGTGGCTTTAAGGTTTTCTTTTTGGGAAAGTCAATATGCGCATTTGTTTGCGTGCGCTGATTTTGTTTTTCTTTTAGCAAATTTCAGGGATATGCCAGGAATCAGAGATTATAAAAGAGGAAATCCTTTTATTCCTGTCATTTACTTCACAAAAGAATTAGAATTTCTTTTAACAAAGTACATTCATATATTAGGCAGATTTTAGGCAACTAAATTCTAAACAAGCCAACCAAAGCCAATCCAATATCTTACACATGTTGGATATTAATTAACACAGTTAATTAAAGCAATTTAAAATCTCCTCTTCCTGATTCCATTAGCACTGGATTTTTCAACTAATAAAGAACCTTTCTTAAGTATTATGAATTGTTATGGAAATCACAAATTGCAGAGGCATTTATGAAGGAGAAATAATTTATTCATTAATTACTAAAATTCACTGACCATAAATTTGTCACCAAAATAAAACTGTGGCACTTATGCCCAGATGCACTCATAAATAACTAAATAATTAAACTCACAGCCTCAGAACAAAAGCCTCACAATGGGCACAATGAAGTCCAAATAAGTATCTCACAGGACAAAAATAGAACATGTAATAAAAATTATGCTAATCTGCATGTGACCCCTCCAGTTTCCAGAAATTGCACTTTGTTTGTGATAACTTATTTCCTGTCCACTGTCCCTTAAGAGTGATGAAATATTTGGTGCATCCCAAAGCAGATATTGTCCCTGTCGACCCTGTACTATTGTGATGATGAGGATTGTGGTCTTCCAGTGCTCAGAACACATCCTCTCCCAGCTTTTATCAGCATGGCCAGAAGCCTCCTCCGCTGGGCACAGAGGGGAAAGAAAAAGGGAAAGAGGAGAACTAGCATTTACCAAGTACCTACTGTTCCATAACTGTGGCTCTTAACACCTGGTTTAAATATATTTATTTAGTCCCCACAAGAATTTGTTCTCCATTTTCAAACAACAAAATTGACATTGAGGATTTAATTGGATTGCTTAAGGTCACTCAGGACAAGGTACTTTGTATCCAACTCTTTCTGACTCTAAAGCCCATATTTTGGCACTTGAATTTGGCCTGAAGGTAGTACCTCAAGTCTCTCATTTGTACCCATCCTCTGAAGCATTCTCCCCAGACAGCCCTAGAGAGGTCTGAAGCTCTGTGTTGGGTCCACTCCAGACAGACCAGCCTGCTCAGAAGGCGGCAGCTCCCCATTTACATCAAGCGATTTTCCTCAGAATCTTCTTGCCTTCAGAGGCAAGCAACTCAGAGACCTCTGACATATCAGAAGCATGTTAACTGTAGGGTATTATGCACACATACCACGTTCTTTAATGTTGTGTGAAAATATGGAGATGGTATCAGTCAGAATCAGAGGAGGAGCTCTTGGATGATGACTTAGATATAAGAAGAGTAGGTGCCAAAACTATTGGCAATTTCTGCCTCTTCCTGCCCCAAAAGTTTTTTAAAAAAACAACTGGGCATGGGTTCACAGAACTTCAAGTTCTTATCCTTGCCCTCCCAGTTACTAGCTAAGTTACCTTGTCAAGACTTTTTTACCTCACAGAGCTTCTGTCTCTTCATTTGCAAACAATAAAGTCAACTTCAAATAGTTGTTAGAAGCTCAAATGAGAGTGTGTGTATCTGAAAAGAGGTCAACAGGGTAAATCTAGCCCACATATATATTTCATTTGAACAACAGAGCAAGATTTTTTAAAATGTGAATTTGAACTTGAATTTTTTAATGTGAATTTGAATTTGCACGTCCCAGTTGACCATGGTCTCCACCACTCCCTAAGGTCTTATAATAGACAGCTCCGCACACTGACACTGTCTATGTGGCCCCTGAGGCATTTAAGTTTGTATCTGATATGTTTATATGTCTTCTGTGAACTGTAAGAAATTACAAAAATACTATAAATATCAGTTATTTAAGGACAAAAATCATATCTTAATGTCATGTCTCATGTCATGCTAGTTTACAACAGAATGCCAAACAGATATTGAGCTCTAAATAGAAGTTTCTGGAAATTAAATCATATTGGTGGTGTCTTGATAGAAGTTATGGGGAGAGTTCATCCTCACAAACCTGATCAAACTGCAGAACCCTGAATTCCAGGGCCCAAGACACTAACCAGCCTTCCTTGTGCTTTCCAGAGAACACTCAGATTGTTTTAAAGAAAGAATCTTAATGTTTCGCTTGGATTGGAAACTTGTATTTGTATGCTGCAGCAATGATTCAGGTCACAGACGTTTTACAAGGAAACCAAATAAGTAAATCAATAATAGTACAGAAACAGTTTACCCCAGGGCCCATCTGCTACTCTGTGGTTCATTATATACTTAATATTGCCATGATTAGAGTTTCTCTCTTGTGAGTTCAAGGAATAAACAGTATTTTGAATGTATGAAAAATTATTATGTATTCATCTAAACAACTTCCAAAGAATCTTCTACACTGCACTGAGTACTGGGTATGCATGGTACGGGAGGTGGGTGGGTGCCCATGTCCAAGGCTCCGCCAGAACGTGTAGCCTGAATTACAGACCAGGCTGGCTACAGGATGAGGAAAACAACAAGAATAGCTCTTTCAGTCCTACTATTTCCAACTTTCTTTTGCAGCTGGGTGCCTTTATTTCTATCTACTAGCAAAAGAATAAAATATAAGTAAGAAAACTGTATGTTCTAGACCTCTTACCATTAATTTACATAAATGGAAAAAACCCACAAGTTTACATCAGTTCTACATCCTTATCCATAATTGGACAGTTTTCTCCAGTGGTTTAAATAATACCTTTCAGCCAAAGCTTTCAGATTGTTCCTTCTTATTAACTTTATTCCTCCTGGTCCCCTGTGAGCTGGGTTAATAACAGGAGCGGTAGAGTCTTTATGTTGCACATAAAAAGGGAGACAAAATGATTAACCCCAGGTCCCAATCCAATACTAGACCCTGGACACTCTCCCCTAGTTCTCTTGTTCTAGTCCCATATTATACTGGTGAGTCACATACCAGAATTGCTAAGGATTGCAATCAACAAGATGGGCTTTACCAGATATAAGTGGTGGTCAACACAGACACAAGTAGGAGAGAATACATTTCAGCCAAGAGACTTCTGGCAGTGTGTCTCAGGAAAAAGTTCAAAAATCATCCACTATTCTTCTTTTCACTCTATGAAATAGTGATGCCATGTATGTGGACCATGAATCAACTGGAAATTCGGAGAGTTAATATAAAGAGGGCGAAAGAATCCATATTTTCAAAGCATACATCCTCAAACATTGTCTGTAGATTGCACAAATTTTCTTGCACATAAAGCAGCTACTATTTTTAATCATATATAGCTTATATGTGCTGTTCTGGTTTATAAAATACCAATAATTTAATATATATATTCATTATTATATATATAATAACAATAATTTGAAATACTATTAATTGTGGCCTTGTAAATATGCATCACCCCAGTTGTTATAAAAGCACAAATGCTATTATACAGAGTTTATTGGGAAAAAATGAAATTTTCAGCAACTAAACAGTTGGGATACACTATCCTAAACAATATCCTCGAGTCTATGTTACAAAATACAATTGGATACAAGGAACTCAGTTTCTTTTTGAGTACTGAATATCTTGAAGCAAAATTTCACTCTTTCTACATTTTATTATTTCCTTTTAATCCTTCCCATGCCCACTCTTTAGAAAGTTTTATTTCCTGGGGCACCTGGATGGCTCAGTCAGTTGAGCATCAGACTCTTGATTTCAGCTCAGTTCATGATCTCAGGGTCGTGAAATGGAACCCTGCATCAGGCTGTGTGCTGGAGATGAAGCCTGCTTAAGATGCTCTTGGGGCGCATGGGTGGTTCATTTGGTTAAGTGTCTGCCTTCAGCTCAGGTCATGATCCTGGAGTCCCGGCATCGAGCCTCACATCGGACTCTGTGCTCAACGGGGAGTCTGCTTTTCCCTCTTCCTCTGCTTCTCCCCCTCTCATGTTCTCTCTCTCTTTCTCTCATTCACTCTCTCTCTCAAATAAATAAAATCTTTAAAAAAAAAAAAAAAAGATGCTTTCTCTCTCCCTCTCTCTCTGCCCCTCTCCCACTCCTCTCTCCCTCTTAAAAAAAAAAAAAAGTTTTGTTTCCTGAGAAATACCTGCTAAATAATTTATTAGTTGGTCTTTTCATAGTAGACATTTGCTTTTTATTAGGATTTTAAAGTTTTTAATTAAAAGTCTCTTTCCCCATTATTTATTTTAGAGACATCTGATTGGGAATTGCAACTTTGATCTGATTTTTTAATTTTTTGAGTTTATTTTTATAGTGATCACAGAATCTCCAACACTGGTTTTCTGCTTTAGAGTATCTGATAAATACAAAGAGTATCTAATCACCGTGTTTATTCCTGTCAGTTTCTGACAACTAAGAACACTCTGCATCACTTAGTTTAGAAATAGTGCTATAACCAGTGACATAATCCTTTGTTTCAGAACTGGCTCCAAGCCAGGTATTATTGATTCTTCTGCAGAAAGAGTCCTATTTCCCAGAGTTTATTGAGGTAATCCCCAAGCAAATTCATGGGCATAATTCTGATTTCAGTATAGACTTCCCACTGGCCAATCTATTGAGTCAAAAACTGCTGTCCTACAATAGAAAACCCAAGAAAAGGGCAGTTGTCTTTAAGGGAATCGTACTGGTCTTTTTCTATTGTCGGGAAGTCTATGAGAGACTAAAAGTTTGGAAGAGAATAAATCATAACTCTCTTAACCTCGAAGGAAAAAAACTGAGGCTGATTGTGGGATTAGGCAAAAGTCTACCTACGGCAGCCATGAACTTGGCAGCGATGCATGGCTGACGCTATTGGGATGGTTTACATGTATCATCATTTTTGTTATAACCATTACCATTTTACACATAATGAAACCAAGGCTTATAATATCACATTCTTGTTGATTAATTATGAAGTCATTTCAAATGCACACACACACACACACACACATACACAAGGATGGCATAAATCTTTCTAAATGTTCTATCCACTTCTCCCTTTGCTCAGATAATTGACCTTTGTAATCAGGGAAACGGTCCTGGATCTCAACCAGGAAATGAAGAAGTCTCAAGAAAAAGTAAAGAACAATGATGGAATGTTCCCTCAACTATGTTATTCCTTAAACTGATTATCAAAATCACCTGGGGAATTTTTATATTTTGAAGACAGCTTCTCATCCCCCAGGGCTAAAAAAAAAAGTTCAACAGACCATAGGTAGGGTCTAGCATCTGTATTTTTTTAACCCATGGGATAACTCCAATAATTAGCCAGGTTTGGGTACCACTTACCTGCCCCTCTGTTGTAGGAATACCACATATAATTTCATCACTCCCTGGTATTTCCCTGAGCACCCACCAGAATTGCCAATGCAGCAATCAGCCCCAGTCTTCTATGCTACCCGAAGTCCAGCCAAGAGCTAATTTTACCACCTCTTCCTTGTTTGCTAGCAGAGAAACAGTAAAGCACATGCCTGGACTAACCATATCCAATATTTAATTGATACTCTCTGCACAAGTTGCTTATGGTTATTATCTGATGATTGCGATCTAGGCCAGTCCAGTGGTTCGATAGTCTCAATATTAACACCAGTACTAACCAATGAGTAAGGGACTTGGGAATATTTTGAGAGCTAGGCCTCCTATTCTGTAGCAGCTACAACGGATTCAAAGAAGCCAATGGAAGGGTCAGGGAGAGACCACCAGCCTGCTTTTCCCCTCTTGACTACACTCCCAGTGCTAAGAGCTGTCCCCACAGTGACTGGGCAGCAGCAACAGCGTCAAGAAAAGGCTTGGGGAGATCACAAAAGCCTAGTGGACCTCAACTGGGGACTTACTTTTACTTGACATTGAGCTGAGTCATTTCAGTTCAAAGTGATTTGTTTTTTTGTTGTTTGTTTTTGTTTTAGAGATTACTGTCCAAAATAGTACGTTTTGTTCAGAATTAGCTGGGGTACATACTCTTTTTAGAGCTATGCATTCTACCAAGATTTCTGCATCTTCTGCAGCTACTTAGCCACTTCACAGTTTCGGCAAGAACTCTAGTCTCAAACACTTCATGACGCCAGTAGAATTATTCACGATGTTCGGGGCATAGGAAGACGCAACGTGTGGAATAAGCAGACTTCCACCAGCTCCCCCACTCTACTTTCCCTATTCCTTGCTGTCGTTACTCCTGTCCTCTCTCCCACAGCGCAGCTCTGAAGCCTCAAGACCAAGCAGTACCAATGTCTGGACATAAGGTAGATAGAGCTCTGGAGTCAGACTTGCCCAATTCAAATCCTGCTCCAGGCAGTGCTACACCTCTGGACAAGACTACTGACCACTACATATGTCATTACACATGTGGAAATGATAATGGCATCTACCTCACAGGGTTCCTGAGAGGATTAAAGCACAAAGCACGGAATTGGGAACGTTATAGGTTCTCATGAATGCCACCCAGGGGGCAAACCGATGGTCCACTGAGCTACTGAAATGATGCTTCGGATCTGATCCCTGCCTCATAAATAAGGACCAGACACGGAATCCAGGTCAGTGAGAATTTACTATTATTAATACTCAATTAAATATTGAAGAAATCAAATACCAGTGATTTCAAGGAACTTGCAGTCCAGTTAGGAACATATTATAAACACATGAAACAGGAGATCTGAGAAATAATACACATAGTATCAGAATTAATAAAATAGAAAATAAAATCTAAGCAAAGTCTCGTTCTGGGTTGACTAGTGATATTTAAGGAAAGCACTGTAGAGGAGACATTTGAACTTAACGTGAAAAATGAGAAGTAACAGGTGAGGAGGAAGGGAGAAGGATGTTTTCAGTGCTGGGTAGCGTTAGGAAGCATACATTGATTTACATGGCTGGAAATCATGCAAATTAGCAGGTCCATGCAAAACCCTAGCTAAGGTGAGATGGGGGAGGGGAGGCTGGCGGCACGATTGCTCGGGGCCAGAAAGAAGCGTTTGTGATGAATCCCAGGGGCCCTTGCGGCTTACAACCCCTCTCCTGCGTGCACCGTGTGGACATATAACAGCAGAGGAGCCGGAGAAGGAGGGCCTCCGAGCAGGAGCAGGGTGCGTGGCAATGCAGGGTGTGGGCCCTGGAGCTGTGTGGGATGAACGGAAACACGGCAGGTGAATCCACTAATGTTCCGGAAATACTGTCATGACTTCATCTTTTACATACTAGCAATTTCTGCGGTTTTCTGAAATCCGAGTCACTCCTACAAAGAGAGCAGTGTTTCCACGGCGTCATCGTGCCGCTGGGTGACGGCAGTGCTGGAGTGGGCCGTGTGCACACGCTCGGTGGCCTGTAAGAGAGAACTATGGGACTAAAAGCAGGGCCTGGCTTGGGGCAATGGGACTGAGTGGCCTTGGGCGAGTTCCCTACCCTCGTCGAGCCTCAGGGTCCTTCTGGGAAAAGGGCAGTTTGTTGTGCAGATTAAAGGCAACGTGTACGACATATGTCTTGCATACAGTAAGCACTCAATAAATGCTAAACACTGTTGTGACCTACAATGTAGGCAACTCAACCCAAACAACATTGAGTGTAGCTCAGAACTGAGAGTCCTCAAAGACCTCTCAGAAAGGTCATATTTTATTAAAACATGTTTAATTTATTTATAATTGTATTATTTGTATTAAAACTTTGCACGGTTTACTCGCGTGGCAGCTACAAAGCCCCTCGGGGGTTGTGTTTGCCTGCCCCCTAGTGGTAATACAAGCCCACTTCAGGCATGAGGCGAAATACTGCATTTTGTTGATGAGAAACCAGAGGCCTGCCGAGGTAAAATGACTTCCCCAAGGTCATGGTGTTTTAAAAGGCAGAATTAGAGTCCAAGCTTCATCACTCCTCTTCGTGTTTTGTTCTAGCCAGCTGGAGAGAGCTGAGGGAAGTTTAAGCAGGACGTTTAATGGATACCAAGTACAGATCTGCCTTTACTTCACCTCTCTTAAGCAATAAAACCATTTTCCTTTGGGAATGAAGGGGGTTTAAATTGCTAGGCCCTCCACCACCTGGCTAACTGTCCATGGCACCAGGAAGAAATGGTTGTGGCAAAACAAAAGGAAGTCTCTAGATGCTTCTGACTAGATAGGGCTGGGCTCCCACAGGCAGAAAGAGCCAAGTCAAACCATATAAGAAAATCCTGATTTAAGAGTCACAAAGAATATTTTCTACCAGGAAACCGGTCAAGGTGAGATGGAGGGGATAAAAGCCCTCTCACCCGGGGTCGTGGTGGGCTGGGGATGGTATGCTGGGTTTGCGGCCAGATAAACTGGTTGGAATTCTGGTTGTCTTTCACTTGCTCTGTGGTCTTAAACTATTCTTCAGAGACTCAGTTTTGTCATCTGTAAAAGTTTGAGAACAAATACTTAGGAAGAAAAAAAATTATATTTCAGTACCAAATATCAAAATTTTCAAAAGTAAAAGTATTTTGTACGTAACAGAGTTTTATATAAATATTCACCCTTGTATTTATTTTTGTATTCTCTTTTAAGGAGGTGACTAATTTTCATAAGCTTCCAGCCCCATCAATTTGTATCTGCCCCTTCTGCCTCCACACCTCACCCCCCAATTTCCTCAGACCATGTGTATGTACCTCCCCCTGGAATAGTCTTACCCCAGAAAGTTGCACATTCACTACCTCACTTCATTCATGTCTTAGTCCTCTCAGGCTGCTATAAGGGAATACCATAGGTTGGTAGCTTATATACAGAAATCTGTTGCTCATAGTTCTAGAGGCTGGGAAGTCCAAGAGAAAGGCACTGATTCATCGTCTGGTAAGGTCCCCCTTCCTAGTTATTAGATAGCTGTCTTTTCGCTGTGTCCTCCCATGGTGGGAAAGACAAGGGATCTAACGTCTCTATTATAAGGACATTAATCCACTCCCATGACCTAATCACCTCCCCAAAATCCCACCTCCAAGTACCATCACAATAGGCATTAGAATTTAACATAAATGGGGAAGGGTGACAGCAACATTCAGACTTCAACAATTTCAGGTGTCTGCTCAGACATCACCATTCTCAAGAATCCTTCCTTGGTCACTCTATCTAAAATACAATCGCCTTCATTTCCCATTACTACCCCCTTTATACCACTTTGCTTCCGCACTTACCACCTGCCATATTTGTGTGTCTCCTACCATAATATAAGCTCTTATGTAAGAGGGGTGACATAGCCTGTTTTGTTCACTGCTTTATCTGCAGATCAGTGACTGGCTCATAGTGGGCACTCAAAATATATTTGTGGTTTGAATGAATAAAAATGTGTGTGTGGGGAGAGGGAAAGAGAGATGCCCACATCCATCGAGGAGCTGATCTAATGAAAACTCTTTGGGTTCAATTAACACTGTGAACATGCAGTTCAAAGAAGGAACAGGAGCACCCCCCATACTCCTGTGGGCCCTATGCCTTTGCCCACCTGGGTCAGTTGCATTTTTCATTTTAACAGGTGATAATTCTAGCAATCTACTCTTACCTTTCTTGGAGGACCCCCAGATAAAACAATCTAAAATGAATCAAAATTGCATTTTTAAAAACTGGCAGTTTTAAAAATCAAGACCTGAGTGTCCTGGCAAATATCTGCCTGCCCCACAAAGAGAGTCAGCAAGAAACAGTGCAGCCAAATCCCCACTGCAAAGGGTAGTCGGCTCATTAGCAGAGGAAGCATGGAGATTCCTGAAACATGACAGCCTCTCAAAGCTGGGGTGTTTCCGGGGAGAGGCACGGTCTCTCCAGGCCACTGCTTAGCGCGTGGAAGCCTTCCCTAATCCATTCCCGCGCAGAAAAAAAGGGCCAAAGCCTGATAGAGAAAAAAGGCCTTACCTTCTCCAGGACTCAACAAGCCCATAGGAGACAATGATCATTTAAATTTCCTGTTAATCTTTTAGCCAGTCTCCTGTAGGATTCAGCTCTGGGCTGTGGTCAGACTACTAATATTGGACTGATCAGAGATTCAAAAGCTGACTAGAAAGTTATCTGGAAGGGGAAAGAAAAGAAACCAAAAAACAAAACCCACTCTGGATTTTCCCATCTTGTGCCAACACTGCCACCTAGTGTTATAAATACAGAAAAGGAATTCTGTGCAGTAAAAATCCTCACAGAGTCCAGAATTAGGAACACGGATGCACCCTATGCTCTTTGTCCATTTTCTAAGATTGTGTCAATCCGCTTTCACCTCAAAAGCCGAAGTAAAGGTTTTAGAAAATAGCTTCTTTATTCCTTCTTCCAAAACTCAGCCATCACCATTCAGCCAAGAGTTAACTGGTATTGTTTGCCAACCACATTTCTAAGAGCTTTACAGGAGTTGACTTGGTTCTTGGTCCCAGGAAGCTCATGAGATATAGGTGATTAGTAACCTGCCTATTCCTTGTGTTTCATACATGAGAAGAGTGCAGCCCGGAGAGAAAAGTCAGTCGGTTAAGGTCATACATCTAGTAGACGCCCCGCCACAGATCCTGTGACTTTCAACACTCACTGTTGTCTTAACCATTACACCATCCTGACCTCATACATGCTAATTGCCATGAAGGCGATACAAAATAATTAGAAAACTTGGATCTAACCCTCAAGGAGTTGCAGAACAAAACAATACAGCTCTTTCTGGAAGAGGCAAAATTCAGGGTGAGACCTCGTGCTGTATCGCCTCACCTACGGCTTTTCCCATGGAGATGCAGGTCTCTGGAAGTTCAAGTTTCTACCCCCAGCTGTGTTATAACCAAACAATAGAGTGAGTCCCACTGCTAATGGTTCAATTCTCCAGCAGATGTAAATCTTCTTCACCTAGGGTAATAAAAATACATCAAAAGGATGTAAGATGGGAAAATCCACACAGGAAATTCCAGTTCTAGTCTGAGACACCTTAATTCAATTCAATTTGCTTCTTTGGGTTTCAATTGCTCATTGTTCAATGCTATCTACCATTTAGGCAGAAGTTTTGTTAAAAATGAGCTGGTAAACCGAAATTAAAATAAAAGCTTTTAAAAACGAGCTGGTAAATTTTCATCCCATTATAGTTACTCATTGGATCTTGTTTGGGTATACCTAAACAAATTACTTCAAACTCTAAAATGCATCATTTGAAATATTTTAATTAGTTTCCAATGAGAACTGTTATGCATGAAATATTTATGGGTTTTTTTTTTGCAACAAAACCTTATGACAATGGGAACTTTTTAAACATTAATTTTCAAAATATTCTATGGCCTATGCTTTTTCAAAAGGAGTTATTTTTTATTCATTTTTAAATTAGCACCTTTATTGTACAAGGAGATTATTAAGTTTATGTTTTTGTACTTTAAATATCTACTAGGAAAACCACAGACAACCAAGGAAAAGGAAAAGGTCAACAATTTGGAACATTTTTCTTGCGAAGGAAAAAAATGGGTAACATCTTCAACTACTGCCAAATGGAGTAAAGAAAACAAAAACATCGAACATTATTGCCATCAAGTATAGCGAAAATAAAAATAAAAAAAAAACTCCCAAGATTTTCATGGTCATTCTCTATTTGATCACAAAGTGTTATTCTAGTCTGGTAAAGATCTTGTTTTTATTTTTTTTATTTTTATTTATTTATTTATTTTTTTTAAAGATTTATTTATTTGACAGAGTGAGAGATAGCGAGAGCAGGAACACAAGCAGGGGGAGTGGGAGAGGGAGAAGCAGGCCTCCCGCCGAGCAGGGAGCCCGATGTGGGACTCGATCCCAGGACCCTGGGATCATGACCTGAGCTGAAGGCAGACGCTTAACGACTGAGCCACCCAGGCGCCCTAAGATCTTGTTTTTAAAGAGTAGAAGAGTGGTTACCAGGGGGCGCCTGGGTGGCTCAGTCGGTTGAGCATCTGCCTTTGGCTCAGGTCATGAGGATCGAGCCCCTCATCGGGCTCCCTGCTCAGTGGGGAGCCTGCTTCTCCCTCTCCCATTCCCCTGCTTGTGCTTTTTCTCTCTCTCTTTCTCTGTCAAATAAATAAATAAATAAAATATTTAAAAAAAAAAAAAGAAAAGAAAGAAAATAGGTTGCCAGGGTCTGGGCGGTGGGGGAAATAGGGTGAGCTTGATAAAAGAGTAGTAACTCTCAGCTACAAGATGAATAAGATCTGAAGATCTAATGTATAAAATGGTGACCATAGTTGATAACACTGTATTGTATACTGAAGTCTGCTGAGAAGAGAACTTAAGTGTTTTCACCTAAAAAACAGAAGAAATACAGCGGTCTCCTCCTTATCCTCAGGGAATACATTCCAAGACCTCCAGTAGATGCCTGAAACCATGGAGAGTATCAAATCCGACATATACTATTTTTTTTTCCTATGTACACATACCTACGATAATACTTAATTTATAAATTAGGCACAGTAAGAGATTAACAGTAACTAATAACAGAATTATAATAATATACTGTAATAAAAGTTATATGAATGTGGTCTCTCAAAATATCTTACCCTTTTTCTTGTATTTGATGGGAGATGATAAAATGCCTAGGTAATGAGATGAAGTGGTGAATGATGTAGGCATCGTGAGGTAGCCTTAGGCCACTATTTTTTTCTGACCATACGTCAGAAGTCGAAAGGAGGATCATCTGCTTCTGAATCCTGGCACAGGGCGGGGGTTGTTAACTGAAACCTCAGAAAGCAAAAACCAGGATAAGGGGGCACCACTGTATGTGGGGTGATGGACAGGTTAATTGACTCAACTGGGGGACTCCTTTCACAATATGTATGTGTATCAAATCGATGAAAAAAGATCTTTATAAAATTAACATTTGTGAATTTCTGGCTACAATTTAAAGCTAAAACTTGAGGAAAATGATGTAAAAATAGCTTAATCATAGTGATAATACAGAAAACTCTGTAACTATGTCCTGTAACCTCCGTTTTATTCCAAAATACGGTTTCATCAATGTGTAAACATGCACAGTTTTACCATAAATAATTTGTAATACAGAAATAATATACTGTTGATTAGGTCTTCTGGGATATTTCCCTTTTGAGGGCTCATAAAGAAATAGTTCTTCTTGTATTCCATCACTGAAACAGAATTTAACAAATACCACACCCTGAGATATGGTGCAGATAGATACCTGTGCTAATAGCAAACCTCCTACAATGAATTATTTCATGTTTGTTTCTTCTTGACTTCAGCAATGTTTCCTATGCCTCTTCCCTTAATACTTGTTGCCAAAGGAACACATGGGTGTGTCAGTTTCTATGCTCTTGCCAGTATCCCAGCTATTTTAACCTCTGCAGGAAGAACCAGAGGATTTGTCCTTCTACTATCTGCAAAAGACACCTGTAAACATTTATCCTTGTGTTTTGTTTATGTAGTATGTGAAGGACAGATTGAATCTTGACTTTAAACATCACTGACAAATTCATAGAGGTTCTTCTTCATGCTCTTCATGCTTCAGGCTGTGGAATGCTGAGTAATGCCCCCATCCTAATCTCTTCATGCTTAGTTTTTTTTCAAATCTTGCAAGGTGATGCCACAAGTAAATGGTAAGACATCAGAACATGCCAACTGAGGGCACCATTGTCAACCCCTGCACGGTGTGGAATTCCCAGCCAGCCCTCGGATACTTCGTGGTTTTTGTACCACACGTGATTAACAGACATAAAGACAGGCATGGGTGTGTCAACCCTTCTCTGAACTATTACAGAAGCTTCAAGTTCTTCTTTTGAAACATACAACGTAAATGAATATAATATATTCTTCCTACAACACAGTGGATCATCTTGCTTGCACCTCATTTTGGAGACCACTCCCACAAGAAATGCTTCGTGAACTAGAAAAGCAGGCAATGTCCAAGTCATTGGAACCACCGTCATCCCACTGAAAATTAAGTCGACTGAGACTACAAATGCCATTTTATTAATCTTTTAGTGATGAGCACACATGTATAAATACAATTTGAGAAAAATATTTTTTGTCAGAATCATCCTAATACACTCCCTTTAAAGTGGCATAAGGGAAAGATATTAATTCCTATGTGTAGTTGGTAAATAGCAAAGTGGCTGTGGAATGCTGAGTAATGCCCCCATCCTAATCTCTGGAACCTGTGCTTGAGTATGGGCGGGGGGGGAAGATGACCTTTTGCTAATAGAGCAGACATGTTGACCATGGGAGTGACATATTTGAAGAGAAGGGATGGATGCTAAAGCAGAATCCTGGATAGGTTGTACTGCAGAGACATCCAAGCCATTGACCAGATGGGGAAGGGGACACCCCAGATGATGCCACCATGTAGGGCTAACCAACTAGAAAGCCCAGAGAGGACAAGAGGGCTGCAGTGACCTTTGGCATAGAAACCAGGGGGAACAAAGTGATCCACAGGTCCACCACAGGGCCATGACTCTGGGGCTGTAAGTAGATACTAATTTCAATGACAAAAATGTTAATTTTCATAGCTGAACCTCACGGTATGAAAATACCACATTTGCTCTCATGTCCCTAATAAAACTGGCACGTAGTGAGTACTCAATAAACGCTTGTTAAGGTGAACTCAGGTAGTGGGAGAAGCTCTTTCCTGTCTTCTCTCCTCTCTGCTCCCATCTGGCCTGCTCTGCCTCTAGGAGCTAGATTCCCCAGACTAGAACTTACACATATTCAGAACGAAGGCATCATGTCCGTCTAAAACCTCATTATACCTCTGAACTTGAAACTGCCACCAACTTGGCATTTTATGACCAAGGGATTATAGGGAGCTCATCTGATTTGGAGGCAAGAAATGGATTTAAGAGCACACACAGACTTCCTCTGGCCATCTTTGACGGATGTTTTCCTGCTGCCATGGAACAGGTCAGAAAGGTGAATGAGCTTCTGACAAATATAAGAGGAACTCTCTATTTAGCCTTAAGTGGCAACGGGCAGATCAATGCCTCACAAGCAGGTCTGTGACACTGAAGTCATTACGGATCTAATAAGGCATTTTAGCTTGGAAAAAAAAAAAAGTAACAGCAAGTAGCATGCAAAAATATGTAAGCTAAAAGCCTGAATTAACCTAGAAAACACTGCTGCATTGTTTTCCTGATTTCTGCCAGGCCTCTCCTATGGAATGTTAAATAAATCCTATTTTTTCTCTAATCTAATTTTAATAGCAAGATGCTTTAATAATCTTCCACAAGATTGTGTTATAAAACTGGTGTTGAAAATACTGTCTTGCCAGTACTTACCAATACTTACCAGGAAGAGCTTTGAGGATCTTGAATAGTGAAAGCGCTAAAAAGCTTCACACAGAGTTGTCAAATAGAATCTTCAAGACAGTTAGGGGGTCAACTGAATGTGTTAAACGATATCATGGGATTATAGCATATAAAATCAATAATCTTAAGAAGCTTAAAATTTAAAAAAAAACAACAACAACAAAAAAAAGAAGCTTAAAATTTAATCATAAAAAGATGAGTATTTAACCCATGGTTTCCTTTCATGAATTTTTATCTAAGAAACCTGAAAAAGTATGAGAGTATTTTGTACACTTTTATATAAACAAAGTATTCACAAATTATCCAGTTTCCCAATTTTTCACCTCATCACCACCATGAACTGATCTTTTATATTTGCTTGAACAGATTAAATTTTCTATCAACTACTCCCTCAAATGGTCCTTTTTGGATATGATAAAAAGAAATACTCTCATTCCTCCCCCTGTGTCTTCTGTATTGTTCTTTAAGAAACTCACTGACAGGTTTTAATTATGAATGCAAGACAGGGTCTTGCACAAAGCAAATACTCAATTTTCTAGGGAATTCACAAAGGCTAACAATGGTACATGTTGTGGACGACTCCCCAACATTTAATCATACTCCAATCAGCAACTGCATGATTTGGAAGTTGGACTCTACTTAAGGGGGTCATGATTACCAGAGGATAGGATTACCCTTGTTTCAAATATAGGCAAATAACCTAAGTCCAGCCAATGAGGAGAGAGGTTTTTCTAAAGGCTTCTGGAAAAGTTCCCCTACACACTTAAGAGCAATGAGGAGTCAGTCTCTCTTCCAGTGCATATGAACGAGGAAGCATGAGGCCTATCAACCATCTTGTAACCATGGTAGTAACTACCCTTGGGATGAGGCCACCCTCATGAATGGCCAAACAGCCTCAGATGAATGATATGGGTCTTTGATGACATTATTAAACTGCTGAATGAATCGACCTTCTTGACATCCTCTCAGGTGAATAAATAAACTTTAATTTGATCAGGCAAATGAACAAATAATGGACACCATTTTTTCTATTTAAACCCAGCTACCTTTAGAGACTTCAGTTCACATGTCAACTTCACAGTATGTCTAAAACAGAGCTCATCTCTAGCAACAGTATCCACCTAACCTACCCAAGGTTGAGGTCCCAGAGCTATTCTTTCAATACCGTTTAGGTCTTGTCCCATTTCGGAGTCATGATCTCTCACCTTATTCCCTCTTGCGGTCTCCCCACCCTAGGCCAGACCCTCAGAGCGTTATGGATACACTACCACACACAGACCATCAAGGGATCTTCCCATTCCTCTGTAAAACAGGCCAAATGGTGTATGGTTTTGATGGGAATGCAAAGTAAGGAAACAAACTCTAGGAGTTTGGCCTCCACTCAAATGGTATTTTGTTCCTTCTACATCATCTGCTAAGATTGTGTCTGCTCTGAAAGATGCTGTTCAAATATCAACTCTGCAGGGAAGTTACTTCTACTCCCTTAGTGTAAAAGCCTCGTGGCTTCTCACACACTGTAGTTCCCTGGCCTCTCACACTGGGTACAGAAGTCTTGTGGGTATGTGCTCCTCTTCCCCATAGGAGAGTAAGGATTGCTCTGTATTCATCAAATATACTCCCAGCACCTACGTGCTTTATGACAAGAATCCTGAAGCTGGCTTTTTTCCTGTCTCATACTCACGGATTTTAAGGACAAATTAGGGTTTTTTAAGGCTATTTTTACTGATATGACCTGGGACCTATATTAACATGCGTTTAATCCCTCTTCCAGATTGCAGGGATGGATGTTAAAGTAGAATCCCAGCCCTGCCATATCCTATTAGACCTGTCCCTCAATTCTAATAGGCAGGGCTGACTATTCCATTTGTAGTCATTGGAATCCAGATCATTTCTATTTTTTTTTTTTTGGTAGTTCTCACCCTGTGATATAAATGAAAATTAGGTAAAAAGCCACAAGTATATTCTTGAATAGAATAAACTTTCATGCTACTTTCCTTTCTGCATTTAGCACTGCAGAGGTTCCAGGCTTCTCAGGAATCCATCCTTGGACATCTTCTCTAGTTATTCAGAACCCAGGGGAGGTCTTCCCAATTCTCAGCTTAGGTTTTATCTATATCCTGATGGCTCTACATTCATCTCTCCGGCCTGACCCCCTGAACTCCAGACTTGCATAGCCAGGTGCCTACTCCACACTGTCATTAATCATCTATAGACTGTTCCACCTTACCATGTTTAAAAACCAAACTTCTGATCTCCCCGCCCCACCACCCCAAATGTGTTCTACCCACAACCTTATCCATTTCAGAAAATGAAGATTCTAATTTTCAGCTCCTCAAGACAACACTTTAGACTTTGACTCTTCCCTTTCTCTCACAATTCATCCAACCCGTCATCAGATTGTCAGCTTCACCTTCAAGACACAAACACACGCTATCTCATCTGCCCACTCCTCGTTACCTCCCCTACCCCTACCCTGCTGAAGAAAACATCTACTGCCTGGACAATTTCAATAGAGTCCAGACTCGTCTCCCAGCTTTTACCTTTGCCCTTCTGTAGTCTGTTGTTCACACAGTGGTCTGTAGTCCTTATAAAATGGTAATTCATTTCCCTCCTCTGCTCAACCCTCTAATATCTCCCTCTCTCATTCAAAGTAAGAGCCAAAGTTCTGGAAGAGTCTGCTGACCTGTGCCCTCCCTCCCCACATCTCCCATCCTCTTTCTTATTCTGTTCCAACCCCATGGTGGCTTCTTGAACACACCAAATATTCTACCCTAAGACTTCTGCACGTGTGGTTGTCTATGTCTGCCATGCTTTCCCCTCCCCTGTAAGGTTTGCTCCCTCATTCCTTCAGGCTTTGGCTCAAAGGTCAAAGAGGCAGCCTCTGACAAGCCTTTATAAAAAGCATGGCCAAATTCTCGTTGCCAGCACTTGAGTATCCTCCTTAACACTCTGCATCACTTCTTCTTCATGACCCTTATCATAGGTTACATTTTCAGGCCTTTCTTTATCTTTCTCTCTCCCAACTAGAAATCTAAGCACAATTAAAAGCAAGACTTCAAATTTATGTGTTGTTCTATCTACAGTGCCAAAAAACTGCCAGGGACATAAAGTATGAATAAAAAATATTGAATGACTGCCTCTTTCCTTGTTCCTAGATGAAGCAACACATACTCACGGGTGTATACAGACGTCCCGTAGAACCAGTGTCTTAGAAGAAAACCTCTGAAAACTGTCCTAACAATTTGTACTAACAAAATTGTCATCATTGAGCAAGATAATGTGAGAAACACGAGAAAAAAGTCCTAAGAACATACTGAGAAGAAAAGTCAACAGAAGAGATGAAAAGACAAGAGGCTTAGATGAAAAAGACTAAAAGAAAAGATGTTGGATCAGAAAACTAAAATCACCACGTATGAACTAAAGCTTGCACTAGAGGCCTGAACAAGCGGAATTAACAAGACAGAAATTGAAGCAGTGGTTTATTTATTAATTTTTACAGCTACTACCTATTGAGGGCTACTGCACGTCAAGCAGACAAGGCAACAGAAATTCATTTTGGTGAGCATGCACGGAAATGGACAAGCCCACGTATTGTTTGTGGGATCTAAGCTGGTGGCAGCTTTGGCTGGAAGCCACTTTGGCAATATGTACCATGACAGCCTTAAAAAGGCCTATTTTAATCTGAGCTTATATTCTGAGGCAGTAATCTCATATCTATGAAAATATAAAGAAATAAGATATGAGTCCATCACAGGATTTAAATGAGAAATATGTTTATATGGATATAGCTAATCATATTATACATATTAAAATGTTCATTAGAAACAGTTGAAATACACCCAGAATTATCAACTAAACATTAAAAGCACTAAACAGGGCGCCTGGGTGGCTCAGATGGTTAAGCGTCTGCCTTCGGCTCAGGTCATGATCCCAGGGTCCTGGGATCAAGTCCCACATCGGGCTCCCGGCTCAGCGGGGAGCCTGCTTCTCCCTCTGACCCTCTCCCCTCTCATGCTGTTTCTCTCTCGCTCACTCTCTAAAAAATAAATAATCTTTAAAAAAATAAAATAAAAAAATAAAAAAAAAATAAAAGCACTAAACAATGGAGCGCTATGCAACTATTAATAAATAAATAGAAACGATTTTAAGAACACAGAAAAATTCACAATCCAATGCTAAGAATACAGGGTAAATAGAGAATGAGTTCAAATAGAGCTCTTGTCTTTGGAGTTTGGGAATTGAGAGTTATATGTATGCTTTGGGGCATTTGATCAATTTTCTTCAATAAGCACATTCTTTTTTTTTAAGATTTTATTTTTAAATAATCTCTACACCCAGCATGGGGCTTGAAATTATAACCCTAAGATCAGGAGTCGTATGCTCCTATCTCCTGAGCCAGCCAGGTGCCCCAATAAGCACATTCTTTATTTCAGATTATTAAAGTAATAAGTACTAAAAAACAAAAGCAAACTAAATTTTTAATTTTCTCCTGTATTAGAGCTTCTTATTTCTAACTGATTCCAAATACAGTTCTCATACCCTAGAATTATCCATTCTACTTTCACTGTTATAAAGGATTCATGCAAGTTGATATTTTTGCTCTAAGCATGCTAAAGTTTTGTATTCTTGCTTCACCATTCCAGATTTTTAAAACAAAGTACATTTGGGTTTTTTTTTCTCTATAGATTTTCTAAACTTACTGCTATTTTCCTTTATCACTGGGGAAGCAGAAGAATAAAGATTTTATCCAAATGATCCAACAATTCACCACTCATTTCACCTCTTACCACAGAAGTGTACAGCATTCAGAAACAACCTTCCATCAAAAATAAAGTTCCTAGTGAAATTTTTCAGTAAAAACAATATCAAGATTATGGTGATAATTTCATAGGTAATCACACATATCTAACTTGTCATATTGTACGGTTTAAATATATGAATTTATTTATATGTCACTTTTTATCTCAGTAAAGATGCTAAATAAAAAATATCAACACAAGTTTAATACTGAAATGGGATTAAAAGGTCTGGGAGGTTGAAATACACCCAGAATTATCAACTAAACATTAAAAGCACTAAACAGGGCGCCTGGGTGGCTCAGATGGTTAAGCGTCTGCCTTCGGCTCAGGTCATGATCCCAGGGTCCTGGGATCAAGTCCCACATCGGGCTCCCGGCTCAGCGGGGAGCCTGCTTCTCCCTCTGACCCTCTCCCCTCTCATGCTGTTTCTCTCTCGCTCACTCTCTAAAAAATAAATAAATAAAACACATACACACACACAGAAGAAAAAAGAGAACCAGTCCTTAATGCATCAGCAAGTTTATTTACAAACACAGTGAAACAGAAAGGCTTTATTAGTTCCTGGAGAAAACTTTTGGTATACAAACCATGATGATTCTGTATTAATGAAAAGAAGCAGCTTTCTATTGGGCATTGCTTAGTGATCATTCTGGTGAAGAAAATAGAGATCCCCTCATCAAGCAAATAAAATGTCACATATGCTAAAAAAATTTTTTTAAAAAGCACAATATTACATAGATGAAAAGAAGGATATAGAAAGCAAATTTGTGGGTAGATTTTAGTGAAATTTTCTATACGGTTCTGCATTAATTTAGTATACATTACAATAAACAGAGCAAACACAATTATATATTTATATTAACTATTTCAAATAATGTTTCAGAACCTTTTAAAAAAAAAACAATAAAATAACCCTCTTCGAAACACCACTAGAAAGTCAAACTATATCAATATCAGCATCAAAAATATTTTGAAGTTCTTATTTTTCCCTTGTGCTTTTAAGATGTTGAATTCAAAAAGTAAATACTGCACTTCCCCCCACACACACACAGAATCACCTTCTTATAAATAAACAACAACAAAAATACAGGTTCTACCAAGACTATAATGCTCTGATGTAATCTAGAGAGGCAAAAAATTAAAAAAAAAAAAAAGTGTTATCCTTTTTAAAAAAAGAGCAAAAATGACATACAACACGTATTTATAGATCTACATCAGCAGCAACCACCTCTTCTTCTATCTGCAACAGTGCTTTCGTATGGAGGCTTACATCACATGGCGGTTGGCCGTCCAGCTGATCAGGCAAGGAGAAAAAAAGAAAAGTACTTAGGATAGAGAAATACTTAGATATCGCCGCCCGGGATACATAGCAGTAATCACTCAGAGAATGGCCCCGTGAGGTAGAAGAGTGACCTGTCACTCACACTTAAGATAAAGCTAGGCAAATCACAGCCTCGGTTCTAGAATCCTTTCTTTGCAAAAATGAAGTAAACATAAACTGCTGATATAGAAATAAGTTACACTCAACTCTCTATTATTGTACTGGAGGAGAGAAAAGGCATGGGCAATTTTCCCCTGAAGATTCCAAAAATCAATTCTATTTGGCTTGGGAATTTGATTCAAGAGAGAAAAGCGCACACACATACACACACCCCCGCCATTACGTGCCCAGCCTTGCCACTCTCCAACCTCAGTGGTCGTACCCAGAAAAGGACTGGACGCCAGGGAGCCAAGGTTCACAACCCGCTGACAGATAAAAGAGAGTTGACTGGACTGAAACCATTTTCAAAGCACTCTTCACATAAAGGGCCATGTAAATACCTCAGAGTTCAAAAGCAAATGGTTTTGCTGATACACTTGTAACGCCCTTTCACAATAAGGAAGAAACACATGTTACCAGCATCAAAGTTCAAAATATCACAGCAGTCATGGTTGTCTTTATGTGGCTACAAACGATACGCAATCTATCGGAGCTATCCTCGGTTTGATAACACACAAACAAAAACATGCTTACACAAGTTAGCATGTGAAGTTTTTGAAAACCTCAGTTTTCCCAAAAAGGACACCAAAACACCATAAAATCAGAATTCATGTTCTCCTTTTAAAAATATTAATCATACTAATATATGCTTATATAGTAACAAAGCACAAGCTATTCTTTACTACCTTTTTCAAACCACTGTTTTTAAAGTTGGTCATGTTCTAAGTCACAGAAACAAAGCCCACTGTGAAGTAACAGAAATCAGCTGATAATGAGGGAATGATTCTTAGCCAAGAAACAGAGTACAGTCTACCCAGAAGGATCATTTTAAACTGTCTGTTTGGGTTTGTTGATAGCCTCAAGTCATTAGAAGTGTCTTCTAATGGATGCCGTCCTGACTCAGGCAGGTGTCCCTCTCCAACTCCTTGGCCCCTCAACCCTCCCGAGAGTGGCTGGAGTCTGGAGCGCTGACCCGCTCACCATACCTGCTTTGAAGGGCGGGACACACGAAGCTTCCTAAAGCCTGGAATTCTAAGGCAGGGAGCTTGAGGGGGACATGGCTGCAGATTCAGGGAAATGCATGGGAACCCGTGGTCTCCTTAAAAGACAAGAAATTTTCTCCCTGATTTGCTCTCTTACATTTGAATCTGAGATAGCAGTCGTTGCAGTAGAGTTGGTGGTTTCTGATTCTGACTTCGGCTCCTGAGCTGGAGCCTCCGAGATGACACTCACAGGCCACACACTGAGGGACAAGAAAGAACCACCACAATCAGTCAGTTGGAGAACCCTCAGGGCACTCCCGGGGTGGGGGGGAGGGGAAATTGAGCAGAATGCAACTTTTAAGCTCTTAGAATTGTTTCAGCAAAGAAAAAAAAAGCCCCAAAGATAATTAGTAGATTAAAATCAAGCCTGCCAGATGAGACATTAAAGAATGCATAAGTCTAATTTTAAGAGCCAAAATGATCGTTCTAAATATACCAAGAGTAAAAATGATCTGCTGATTGGCTGGAAAGAACTGAGTCTTCATTTCTTACAGGGGAATGTGAGAGGATAAGGCATGACATGGAAGAACCAGAGAAGTGAATGGGGAGTGGGGTTCTGGCACTTTCCTCTGAGGTGGGCAACGCCTGGTGGCCTGCTGCCCCAGCTTGGCAAGTGTTTGCACGTGGCACTTGCACTGTGAGAATGCATACATTGGTTCGACATGCCCAAACACTGATTATTTTGACTGGTTCTGTTCTGCCCAGGAACTACTCAAGCCAGCGATACACAGGCTTAAGCAAGCTGTGTTCTGCAGGACTCCAGGAATAAGAACCAGAGTCTCTTTCTGGCACAGTGCAAGTTCTAGAATCACACAGATGTGTCTCTAAAGACAGAGAATGCACAATGAAGTAAATTACAGGTTTAGTTCTTATGTGCAAAAACCCATCAGGTGTAAGCAGGCTTTGCAATCGTAAAAATATTTGACAATGCTCTTCTTTACATACCCTCCCTATCAAAGCTAGGCTCTCAGACACTCCGATTTGCATGTCCCCATGCTGTTAATAACACTGCTAAATTATATTTCAAGTATGCCTGTGACAGCATGTTAAAGAAAGGACATATAAGCTGTAAATTACTCATAGAATCTTAACAGACTAAAGACCAGGAGTGCATAGTGTTTCTGGATTTAATTTTTGAGACTAGGTTCAAGATTTAAGAACAGGCAGTTTGCGATTCAAAGTGCAGCACAGACTGACAAAATGTAGCACCGAGTTGGTTAGTGGGACATTCACACCCAGCCCGCCAAGAAGCCATGCGCTCTCCAAGCAAAGCTTTGCGGGCCTGCAGGCTGTTCATCTCCGTCTCACCTTAAAACAATGCAAATGATAACAAAGACCCAGGGACTCGATGATCATGGCAGCTCCTTTGCCCAGAATGTTATTACAGTAGGAGCACACACGCTTCCCACTGACTGACCTAGACGCGGAACGAGAAGGGAATGGAGGCTTTCATCGGCGCAAATCAAGGTTACTTAAAATCACACTCTGGCATTAACATTAATAATTCTTAGGAAAGTATAGATCTGTGGGAGGAAAACTGTCACCAACCAACCAAAGTACGCTGTGTTGTACCTTGAAGGAGCTCCGCGTGGCGGTTCTGAAACCCTTGACACCTCTTCACGTAAATTAACAATTTCAGTGTAATTCATCCATTCTCTAACTCCGGACATTATTCTCCTGAGATCACATCTGTATTCAGCATGAGTCTTCCCCTCCTCTAATCCAGCCAGGTCACCAGCCAAAGCCCAGCCCTCCTCCTGTCACACCCGGCCGGACCCTAGGAGAGCAGCCCCAGCTCCACCCAGAAGGCTCTACGCGCCTCTTCTACCATCTTAATCTTATCTTCCCATTCTCCTCCTCATTCACCTGCTCTTCTAGTTACACAGAAGGACCAGTGCTCTCCCGACGGTGCCTCTGGCTTCCAGGACTGCCTCTGGGAGGAGGAGATGACAAGTGGCTGACAGCTACCATGGACACAGGTAAGGACGGTGGCTGCTTTCCTTTGGATGCAAGTCTCTCCTGTCCCAGGTGGGAAGGTAAAGGTCACTTAGTACCACTGCATCCCACAGTACTGGCCCAGGTTAGTGACTCTGAAAGTACAGAACTGCCAAGGGCCTCACACGAGAGGACCACCTCCGAGACAGAGACCTCTCCAGGGCAGAAGAGCCAACCGCCTGTCTCCTACCTGCTCTCCTAGGGTGGAGCTCTCAGTGAGTAAATGCTGCCTCCTCCCACTCGAGAGCCTTCATCTCTGCCCAACATTTACCACACATTTGCACCCCTTCTGAAGTCAAAGTCTATGATACATATTTTAGAGATCCTGGTACAAGTAACATTATTTTAGATGGATATGTTTTCTTAACAAAATCCCTTGACAGCTAAAAAAACTTCCAATACTTATCACCGTGTTTTTACTTTTCAGAACCTCACTTGCAACGGAAAATACTATATGCCAGTAGAACTCCCTTCAGATGACAGCAGAAACATTGCTGTGTAGGGCTTCATGAAGCACTGATTGTCTGTAGAGAAGCTATGCAAACCTCAAAACCCAACGCGTGTTGATATCTGTGCTTTACTCCACATCAAAAGACAAATGGAGTCAAGACCTATAGTTATAACTCTTACCCAGTACCTGCAAAATATAACCTACAGAATTCAGTTGATGTAGTCTGAACAAAATGTTGGCAAACTAGATAAGAAGCCAGCAATGGTTTTGAAAACCAAAAACAAACAAAAAAAAAGCAATATCTAACTACTTAACATTTTTCTATTCAGCTTGTTAAAAGTTCCACAGACAATGGAGCTTGGTTATAATGCTTTCCTTTTCAACTCAGTTCCTATAAAAAGAGTTTGTACTATAGTCTCAATAAAAGTCAAACATTTTACAGTACTGCTCTCAGTCATAAACTGCAAATGAATTCATAAGCTACTGTGTATTTTTATGCTTCCGTGCTGAGAATTATACGAGTATGTCTGCACTGACCACAGGCAAAAGCAAACGATACAGTGGCAATGAGGTACACGTTTTAAAGGTCTCCAATGGCTTCACAAGACATCCATAAATGCTCTTAGGGTAGCATGGAAAGCCATTAAGAAGCCTTTAATTGATTTGGTAAAGGAACACTGAATTTGACAGATTCCAAAAGGCTTGTTTTTGGTTTTCACTAGAAAATTTGGACAAGACTTTGGGGAAATTTTAATGAAAAATTCCCCGAGACAAAGGTTCTCACCTGTTGCGGAGCTGGGAGCCCGGCTGTGATGCTGAAGGAGAATGGCTGCGTGGTGTGGGAGAAGGTGCAGCGGTGGTCTTCACGGAACCAGCAGAAGGAGGGGGGATGCTGGAGGATGGATTCCGCATGTAGGCCCGGTTTGACGTGGACACCAGCTGAGGCGGGGGGCGACTGAAGTCTTGAACAGAGGAAGAAGCATGGATTCCTGAAGGCTGATTGAGCCAAGGGGATGGTTTCCAAGAACTGGATCTTGGGGAATCCAGGTTATCTAGAGATTCACCTCTGAAACATGGAAAGAGTTCATTAAGACTATATAATACATTCCCTCTCCGATTTCGGGAGACAAACCATGAGAGACTATGGACTCTGAGAAACAAACTGAGGGTTCTAGAGCGGAGGGGGTGGGGGGACGCCTTAGCCTGGTGATGGGTATTAAAGAGGGCACGTTCTGCATGGAGCACTGGGTGTTATACGCAAACAACGAATCATGGAACACTACATCAAAAACTAATGATGTAATGTATGGTGATTAACATAACATAATAAAATTTAAAAAAAGACTATATAATACATTCAACTAGAATCAATACATCATTATAGTCCCTAAAATACCCATTTTACGTATTTTATAAGTACGTATTAATCTAACAAGTCCAGTTACGTATAAAATTACCTTTAATAAATAGTTTCTTTTCATCAACATCACGATGTTTCATATTCAATTAATCTTCACTTATTTTCATTTTTATTTACTTGGTGCTTAAAGAAAAAACACCGAAGTGGAAAAGAAAATACTAAAAAAAAATTTTTTTAATAAACTACTACCAAGACATACATTCCTCCTTTAAATCTTCAATGGATTAGACATATCAATCTTAATTTTTGAAGCCCAACCAAAAGAAAAATACCATTTAGGCACTTACATATGTCAGGTATTAGACTAAACATGGTCACAAAATTTTTAACTTACTTAATCTTCACAACACTTTTTTTTATATCTCTAGAAGTTAACTTGCCCATATGAAAAAGAGCTAGTTAGTGGTGGAACTGGCTTTCAAACCAGTGTCTCCTTGATTCCAGAGTAATCCAAATAATTCCTACTCTACAATCCTCACCCTCACCCCAAACCCTGAATTTAATCAACTGTCTAATGTCCATCTTATAGAAGCATTCACCAACCACTGCCCTTAAAGTGAATATGCATTTAAAATAGAGTTGGGGCACCTGGGTGGCTCAGTCAGTTAAGTGGACAACTCTGGGTTTCAGCTTAGGTTGTAATCTCAGGGTCCTGGGATCGAGCCCAGCATCGAGCTCCACACTCAGTGCAGAGTCTGCTTGGGATTCTCTCTCCCTCTCCCTCTGCCCCTCCCCTGGCTCTCTGTGTCTTTCTCTCTCAAATAGATAGATATATAGATAAATAAATAAGATGCTCAAAAATTATTTAAAAAAATAAAATCGAATTTAGCTCACAAACTGATTTAAATACAACTTTCAGAAAATCTCTCTTGAATGAATTCAAGTGCTTACATTAATTCTGATCTACAAAGATTGACTCGAAATTACAAATGGTTTATTTTTTTTAGAAGATTTTATTTATTTATTTGACAGAAAGAGAGAGAGAGAGCACAAGTAGGCAGAACGGCAGGCAAAGGGAGAAGTAGACTCCCCGCTGAGCAGGGAGCCAGATGTGGGCCTCGATCCTAGGACCCTGGGATCATGACCTGAACCGAAGGCAGACGCTTAACCAACTGAGCCACCCAGGCATCCCTAAGTGGTTTATTTCTAACAGGTCAATTTTGTTATTACATTTAAAACTTGAACTCTTATCCCAAGTTTGAAATATGTATTTTTTTTAAAGATTTTATTTATTTATTTGACAGAGAGAGACACAGTGAGAGAGGGAACACAAGCAGGGGGAGTGGGAGAGGGAGAATGAGGCCTCCCGCAGAGCAGGGAGCCCGATGTGGGGCTCGATCCCAGGACCCTGGGATGATGACCTGGGCCGAAGGCAGACGCTTAATGACTGAGCCACCCAGGCGCCCCTATTTTTTTCTTTTAAAATTATAGAACCACTACATCATTGTGATGAGAAAGACCCAAGCAATATAGAAGGGTACTTGAGGGAAGAATAAATTTTCCCTCCACCCTCACTTACCAAAATTTACCTGCTCTAATTCCCAGAGGTAACCACTGTTAGCTTCTAGACTTTTTCTGTTACATACAGATTTTCATACAGAGACAAACTTACGAGTAGAGCCATGTCTATATACATATGCAATGGGTTCATGAGTTTAACACTCTTAAATGGGATTACTCTACAATGCATACTCTTCATAACTCACTTTATTCCAGGTAATATATTATCTCAGAGCTATCTTCAAGTCAGTTCACACAAAGACAGCACTTTAGAGGGCTCCAGTGAATCATCCTCCTGGTATCCATGCCATTGTGTGGTCCCCTCCCACTGATTCTCTGCTTGGCCATATGACATGTTAGGCCAATGGGACATAAGCAAACATATACAAATGGAGGTCTGTAAACACTTGCATGTTAGGGCTTATCTTCCGCAAGCTTTTCTCTTTGAATCCAGGTGCCATGTCATGAGGCAGCCCAAGCAGCTATGTGGAGGGGCCGCGAGGGAGCAGAAGCTCCTGACCAGCAGCTCCCCACCAATAGCTCCCGAGGACCTCTCAGGACAGCATCAACATCAGGGGTACAGCAAATTACAGCTCACTGTCAGGATATGTACAGATCGTGAGCTAAGGGTAATTTTAATTTTCAAATGGTCATAAAAAAAAAGAATATGTGACAGAGACTGACGTGGCCTACAAAGCCAAAATTATTTACTATCTGGTCCCTCATGCAAAAAAAAAAAAAAATTGCCAACCTCTACTCAAAAGGACTGTAACTGTCCAAGTGCCCCAACCAACATCATTCAAAGAGCTGCCCAGTCAATTTTGATATGATTTGTGATAAGGCAGAATACTATACTACTATAAAAGAAAGAGACATTGCTGTATCGTACACCACCTCAAAACTTAGTGGGTTTATCAATGTGCCACTATTTGTTTAGCAAGCACTAAGTACTCTTAGTAATAGATACTCTGCTTCTTTTCTTTTTTGCTAATAATATTTAAGAATATATCCTTCAGTATATCTTTGCATACTTATCCAAATACAGTCAGAAGATAAAGTGCCAGGAACTAAATTGCTCACAGGGTATGGACATAAAAACTTTTGTTTAATAAACACTGAAAAACTTTCCACCCAACTGAGAACAAGAATTCCTGTTTCCTTATACCACTGTCAATACGGGATTGAGTTAATCAAACATTTAACTCTACAAATCTCATAAAGAGATACAGGATTGTTGTTTAGGAGTAGTGCTGATCTTTTAAATGTTTACTGACTTTGTTTCTTTTTCTATGAACTCTCTGCTCATATCACTTGTCTCTGTTTCTATAAAGTTGTCACACTTTATTTACTGATTTACAAAAGTTACGTAAATTGAGTTAAATAGCCCTTTCAAATGTGTTACAAATTTTCCTCAGTTTGTCACCTGTGAAAATACTTAATAAAAGTAGCTTCAGTATTCATTTACCCAAGATACATCTTTCAGAATATTCATCTTCTCATCTCCAATTAATTTATATCTATATTTTTTAAAGTTACAAAAATTAGGTTTCACACTTTGTGAACACTATTATCATGATTCCAATCGAACCATTATCTCCTTATAAAAAAAAAAAAAGAGGCTTAATTTTCTTTTTCAGTTCAGCAGCCAAGGAAGGACATTCAAATGCTTGAATTGCACTTCAGAGTTCTACATCCAGCTTTGCAACCTATTACCATGTGGTTTTGTCCAAGTGTATTCCCCGCTTGAGCCACAGTTTCTCCATATGGAAAAACAGCATCACTACCCCTGCGTCAAAACATTTTCCCCAGAGCAAGTCAGATGATGGAGACAAAGTAACAGGCATATGTGTGGCACTCAATACATGCTCGATCACATATGCCCAATGACATTCGCTGCACTTGCCCTTCTCCACTAACTCATATAAGACAAGAAGAAATTATGACATCTCTCCTGTCCAAGGTAACCAGCATGTCTAGAAATTAAACATCTGCTTCAGAGTACAGAAGAGGAAATAACTCCTAAAAAGTCCCGCACCTTCTCATAATCCCAGGCAGACAGATCGGCTCTTTATGTACACTGGAACTGCGCTGCCGGATCCAGCTGTTGTCATTGAGAAGAGATGTTCTCTTCCTCATTTCTTGAAGAATTTGTTGTCTCTCTAACTCTGCTTCTGATGGGACTTGTTCCTTCTTGGAGCTCCTCTGTGATGAGCTAGTGCTCCCAATTTGGTCTAAATATTTATTGCCTCCTAAATTAAAAACACATCAGAAGCTGTAGGATTAGCAGGTTATTAAAGGTGGGGGGGGGTGATTGTGGATAAACCTCCAAATACAATGTAGCAAAAAATGTGACATTGTACACATATGTAACTTCAATTCTCAATGAGACCGCTGCATGGGAACCTAAAAGTCAAATCTGCGATTCCTGGAAATTCCAGTTCCACACCCAGAGGCATGCCACAGAGCGCACTTAGGAAGACTTAAGGAGGCTGCCCAAAAAAAGAAACAACCAGCATTGATTTCAGGACTATTAAGTTACAAAGTGCTCGCCTACAAATAATTTCTCTTCCACTTGTCCCTTCCTTCTGAAATTAAATCAATCAAACACATGCGCTCATTGAAAACTTGCTGTGACAACGCCTTCGAAAACTTACACTCCCCCTGGGGAGAGCAAGACTTATATGCCTGTTTCTCCAGCTGACTCCACTCAAGTCTTCCTGGTATAAGTTCTACAATAAGCCATGACAAATTGTAGGAATGAGAGCACCTTCAACCACTAAAATAGCTTTTGTGAGACTGAAAAATATCGAAGTAACCCAAATGTTAACCAAGGACTGTTAACAGACTTGTTTGTCCTCTGAGAAACTGAAAAGCTATAATTTGGATGTTGAATATATGCATGACAATTCAGTTAGGTTTTATCCTGAAGGCTTTGTCTCATTTTGGATTTGCTGATTAATTTCTGATTTGGGTAAAACGTCTGTAACTTTGAAGTTTCTTCCCCCTTTAATTTGGATTAGGAAATTCCATCTCAGGATTTCCTTTCACTCTCCAGATTTATCACTATTATTAATTTTTCTAAATTCACAGTGCATTTCTGCCTTAGTTCATCTTCCAGCAAGCAGTGAACAAGGCCAAAGTTTTCTCATGCCCACCTATATTTACCTTTGTGGGTGCCCACAGCCTATCAATTTGGTCAGATTTTAAATTAAATATTTCCTATTTTAAAAGTGCCTTATTGGCATAACCAAGTTTTTCAATAAAATATTTCATAAGTTCACTGCCTGCTCGTCAAGAGCTTAGGGTTAGTAGAGGGAAGAAAACACATACTGAAGATCGAAGTACTTAAAGTACTGATTGATTTTAATGGTGGCTAGGGACAAATTCAAGGGCAAAAGAAACCCAGAAATCCAAACAAGTAAGACCAGAGAGCATCTGATCAATTGGCAACTGCGAAAGAGAAAATTCTGGTTTTAGTTAAGGGTCCCTAATAGCAAAAAGAGCAAAAGAGCTGGAAATTTAAAGTAGGACCAGATAATGGAAGCTCCTAAGTGTTAAGGAGAAGGAGTGATCATAGGACCTAATAGAAACTAAATTTTACAAGCTGTAACCAGAGGTTACACACTAGCTTCCACCTGACCATTTAAGGCCTGTAGATGTGTGGTTTGGCTCACAGAGGGCTTTAAATTTTATTTATCCTTGTCAGCGCTTAAAAGATAACATGAAAATCCACATTGTTTTTAACTTCTCTTTAACCACAGAAACACTGGCCTTGCATTCTCCCACATGGCAAGGGCAGGCTTGCATTCTTCCACGCGGCTACCCACTCAGTGGGCTTGCCCACTAAATTCACCCCAATCCTCACCTGGACCTTCATTCATTTATATAACTGACTAGCAAGCACCCTGCTTTGCCCAAAACCTGGTAAGCAAACGCTGCTTAAAATCATGCTTTTTGCTTAGTGGTTTTTTTTCCCTTAGTTGTATAATTTCAGTTACATGCATTCCTAAAAATACACTTTATACTAACAATATCGGGTTCCAAATCATTTTTGCCAGGTTAGCAAAATCATTATCATTTTGGACTTTTGGACATCTTGACACTTAAATGTACAATTTCAAGTTTATAAACAATTTTTAAGTCCCCTGGTATTCTGCAGAAAACTTTTCTGTCCCATTTCCTTGGCTGCAAGATAAAATCTATACAAAACTATCAATAATACTGAAAAATTTCCACATGTTTCATTAGCTATTTAAAACCATTTTAATCTCCCAGTACTCCCTCCATTATAAAGTAAAGCCAAAATAAACATAAGTTAGTTTTGTTTTTATACACAAGTCTAAAAATACTTGGTATTTTAATTATGTTATCTTAATGAATCTGAAATATATTGACTTTAAAAATACTATCATAGCATGTGATAGCATAAACAAGCAACTGTGCTGAAGAATTTGGAAAAAAAAATTCACATTTACCATTTTTATTTGTAGGGTAATCATTCAGTTCAGTTGTGGATCTGGATTTATTCCTGTAACACAAAATACAACATATTATAGACATCTCATTAAGAACATCTTTTTTACATTTATGATGTAAAAACGCCAAAAAGATTGCTTTTTAAAGCAATTGATTTAATTCCTGCATCTGTTGAAAGCTACATTTATCTTCTTAATAAGGAATTTTTCATGTTGTACAAGGTAGCAGAAAACAGTGACGTCTCTAAATGAGAGAAGAGCATGTGAAGAATATGCAAAGATCCTCTCCAGTTTGTAGGATGACTAAGCCTATGATTTTTTACCAATTTGCATACTTTGATTCCCTCCAGATCTCAACCACACAGGCTGTACCAGCATGTCATCAGATCACCTAACACCATACTGTCCTTTCCTTCATGCTGCCCAAGGGTCAAGAAATCAATTTTGGGGGTACTTCCTCCAAAAGAGCTGCTGACCAAATGCTACCTTAGCTGTGCAAAGAGGTATTCAAGCATCCTGGCACAGGCAACCTCTGAAGATAACTGATTTTGTAATGGCAACATTTAAGTTTCTGTATCGACCAATGCTGGTCTCATTCTCACTTTACTAAGCACCATAACTTCAAATAATAGTGGTAATAATGAATAATATACATTATCATATGTATACATTACATATGTACATGCATACAATGTATATGCACATGTATACAACATATAATAAAGTATAATACATAATGTATCGCAACTGCTGACAACTTTCATGAGTGGTTTCATTTGTATTAACATAGAAAATAATTTTATTGCAACGTGTCCAGCCACACCCTTTAACGCCTCTAAGGCATGCTGTACCTCAACTGCCTGGCAGTGTTCTGTATTTTCCAGGATTTGTTAAGTTTCTTCTGCAATATAATTATTGCCTCCAGGTTATAAGCTACATAAAGATTATAAATATATAAATAAATGCATATCTTTAAAAAAAGAGAGATACACATTTAATGATCCACAGTTACCCAGAAATCTTCATTATAAATAAGAGCATCCACCACTAAAACTTTTTCTAGCTTAGTGTCAGCCCATTACTACCTATATATTAATTTTCCCTATCTACTCGGAGTCCTACTCAGTCAGCCTGGTTGCCTGTAGAGATGAATCTTTCCATATCTCTAAGGTAACTTCCTAAGGAAGAAATGTCACCTCTGAAAACACAAATTAATGGTCATACACTGGATATTTATAGACAGAGTCTATTCAGAAGTCCTTGGTAATTTCAAAACTGCCAAGTATTTTAAAAATTACTTTTAAACATTAAATTTATGTCTCAGGAAATTTTAAGATGTAGATAACATGGCCTGGAATTGACCAGTAGTTCTCATCAAACTAAGAGAAGGCCACAATTCTCATTTCAGATGTCCACATGTAACTTCACCTGGGGCAAGCTGATGCCGTTGCTTATAACCTCCTTAAAATAAAAATTAAGGCAGTTGCACAAAATGAACACAATTCTACCCTGTGTCCATTCCCCTTGCACTGTGGCTCCTCCCATAAAGAGGTAAAGTTTTTCTCTGTTCTGTGAACTTGGGCTGGCCTGTGATTTTACTTTAGGTAATAGAATGTGACAGAAGCATTGGTGGGCCAGTTCAGAACATAGACAGCAAGGTACCTTGCATGCTTCCTCTCTTTAATTCTGTCTTCTCTGCTCAGCCACCATGTACATAAGACTGCACTGGCTTGCTGGATCTTGAAATAACATGCTCTAGTTGTTCTCACTGTCCCAGCTGACAGCCAACTCCCCAAAGCAGAGCTGCCTAGTAAACTAGTAGGACATGTAGGAGGAGCCCAATCAACTAAAAGAACTGCCAATTAGGATCAGCCCAAAATACTTACCTACAAAATCATGTTAAATCACTAAGTTTAGGGGTAGCTGGTTACACAGCAAAAGCTAGTCCATACAAAGATCAACCAGCAAGATCTCTTTATATCCCACAAAAGATCAAGAGCTAAAGTAGTTCTAAAATACATCTAGGCAAGCCCTCAAATATTCATCTCAAGTCAATTATTCCAACTAAATTACAACAAAATGTCCCGTATACCTGTCACTAGGAAGCAGCCCTGAAGATTTTTCCTCTCTCTTTGGTATGTCATAGGAATCAACAGGCCTAAAAGATAGAAAGAAGAGTTTATGGTCAACATAGTAGACTTTAACACTCTTCCTGAGTTTGAGAAATTGATATCAAAACAAGGTTATTCTAGCCTCTTTACGAGATGGTCTCTGGGTTGAAAACTAAACATACAGAAGCATTTCGATCAATCACTGCAGAAAGAAGACCTATTAATACCAAGAGATTAGCAATTCATTCATCCCACAACTGTATACGGAGTGCCTGCCACTGTTCTAGGGCTGGGTTACTGAAGCAAACAAAACAAAAAGAGTATTAAATGTAATTCTTACATTTCAGTGGACAACCAATACAGAACATAAAACAGGGTAAGGCATATGAGGAGAAGGTGTGGGGAAAAGGCACATGTAAGGTATTCTGGAAAGTCTGAGAAGGTGACATCTGAGCAGAGACTTATTAAAGAAAATGAGGAAGACAAGGAAAGAGGTGAGGGAAGCTCTCTGCAAGCACAGGGACTAAAAAATGCAGATGTTCAGGGGCAGAATGCATTGGACATTTTCAAGGAAGAAAAAGGAGGCCAGTGTGGCTGGAACAGACAGAGAGAGGGGAAGAGTGGTAGGAAGCCAAGTAGACCAGAGGGTCAAAATCCAGGTCATGTGAGCCTTCTAGGTCACAGCAAGCACCTGGGTAGTATTCTAATGTGACAGGAAAGCCATCTGAACAGTTGTAAGGTGACAGAACAGGTGTGCAATGTAAAGGGTCTCCCTTGGGCTGCTTGTGTAGAAAATGGATGGTAGGGACCAACTAGGAGCCTCTGAAGTGGGGAATGGACCAAGCTAAGCCAAGCCAATATAAAAACATCACAGTGCCCTTCGGCTGTAGGACAAACCTTTTATACTGGTATATTTTGACTGAAGTTTCCCTCTCTCTCTCTGCCTGGTGCTTCTGCTCCTGGGCCTCCTCCTGACGCCGCTTCTGCTCTGGCTCTTCCTCATGTTGTTGCTCCTTCAGTTTCCTCTCTTTCTCAAGCGTGAGTTGCTCCTGCAGCTTCTTTCTTTGGTCCTCCTCTGCACCTTCCTTTGGCTGTCTCCTCTCCTCCTCTCCTGCTCGGGTCCCTTCCCAGTCTGACGACTTGGACCCCTCACCCCAGGAGGCTTCCCAGGTGGCCACGGCAGGCTCCCGGGTGGGCAGAGAAATGCTGTTTGAGCTCAGGACCATCAGTTCCTATGTGATCAGGGGGGAAAGAGAAACCCATCCGAATCTGTGTTATCACTATAATTTCATTTATTTATATTCAGTTTGAGAGACTGACTGTAGTTGGCCCGATTTCCACTCAAAATGATGTTAAAAGTTTCATCGCTAACAAAGCCACACGTGGGTGAAATATAAGTACAAAGAGAAAGATGCAGTTAGGGTCCATTAATAGAAGCAGTAATGATACAGTAGAGAAACTAAGAGAAAGGTTGAAACGTCAGAGCAAAATTCTGACAAATCAGAGCTCATTGTGTTTTTCAAAGAGCTTATATAAGTGGATATGTGGCAAAAGCCAGGTGAAATAGAGGATCTTCCGTCTCGGCTAATTTCACTGAGACAGAGAAGAACACAGCACATTCCAACACTACTACCTCATTCAAGTACTTGTAATTCTCTCTCTCGGCTTCCTGCTTAGCCCTTTGCCACTCTTCCCTGAGTCTCTCCTGCTCACGTTGATATTTTTCCTATAAGGAAAGATAGCATATTAGTTAATTAGTTAATTAACAGATTAATGATGTTACACAGGATCTTTTTCACCAGCATTTTTGCTAGCTCTACCCTTCACCTCAGTCTTTAAAGATGGTGATACTATTTTCACCAATCGGACTTTCATCCCTAAAGTACGAACTAGCTTATACCGAATTAAACTGCAGTCTCGGGAAAGGGTAGATACTCAGAATTGAATCCATAGCCACCCTTTACCACAGCTGTAATTGATTACAGCCCCTAGCTAACTGCAAGGGGGACCGAATTTCTCTGCAATGGAGCTCTTTTCTCTGCAACACAGCTTAGGGGGTGGAAGTCCTTACAATTCATACACCTGTCATACATAAAACCACAAAACGATAGTGCCGCCTTCTAAAAAATACACAGGGTAAATAATGATTTTAAAAGGAGGACTCAGAAAGCTTCAAAATAGAAATGTAATGAATGCAGAATGTGCTGCCTAGCAAAAGATTTAATTATGAGGTTATTAGCTTTTGATTTTTTTTTTTTAATTTGCTTCCCGATGCTGGCTGACCCTGACCAGGGAAAGCCAGCCTGCCTCGCTCCCGTGGGCCCACATCATTCTGCTCTACCTGCAGCAGGCGGTCCTGCTCCTTCTGCCACCTCTCCTGCCGCTTCCGCTCCTCCTCTTGATCCCACGCCCAGCGGCTCGGGGCACTGAGAGTCGGAACTGGAAGCTAAGCCAGTAATAAGAGAAGATGTGCAAACAAAGGAAGAACATATTACTTCGTTCAGTCATCTACTGAAGCACTTTCGCTTACATGAATTATTCATACCATCCTTGGCCTAAGCGGTACCAGAGGAGGTTTGGCTTTCTGGTTCAAAATGGGTCTTTTCAACTTGGAAAGACTACCCACCCCGTGACAAATTCTTATGCAACCGAAAATCAGCGACGCTAGTATGTGCTAATTCAGTCCCACCAAGGTCACCTTGTTTATTCCAAAAACAAATGAATGCTACTTACATCAGGAACCACAGAATCCGAGCTTCCTGTGTTGCACCATGTGGGAAAGGGAGAAAAAAAAAACATATAAGTCTTTTCATTTCTACGAAATAATTTTTTTCAGAGAGTCATATTAGCTGTTTCTATGCCAGTATACTAAGTGAGCTCAATGTTTTTTTGGTTTCTTTTTAAACCACAGCAGTATCTCAGTTTTTCTCTTCAATTCCATCTGTTACTCATCTTCCAAAGTCAAAGTCATTTAAAACAAAGAGAGAGAGAAACTATGGATGCCGAGAGTAGCCGCCTAGCCCTCGGTACTAGAGCTGGACGGGTGGTGTTCTCTGAAGAGGTTTTAGGGTTCTTTTATGAATACACCAGGTAGTATGTCACAGCTGAGCCCAACAGGGGAAAAAAGAATTTCAAATGTTATAACATCTACCAAATCCAAATTTTTACTTGCCACTATTTAATGACAATGTGACAGCTCTATATCAGATTTTCCAGATCTCCTTGCTAATGAGCTACTTTATTTAAATAAGACACCACAAAGACATGTTCAAGAAATCCTTCCCATTCCTCTGAAAGGGAAGCACAAATATTCAAACTTCATGTGTAAACTTATGAGCCTAATATTCTTCTTTTTATTCTCAGGGGGTGCTACATGAATATGTGTCTGTATGTTGTACAAGAATAATAAACAAGTAAGTAAATTTCATGAAAGGCACTATCGTACAATATTTTTTAATTTTCCTGAAACCTCAGCTGTCAAATAAATTATTCACTTAAACATTTTTTTTAATAGAAAACTGCCTTGAGACTTAGGAAAATATCCTTCCCTAAAAGAGCCTGTTGAAGAAAAGTGAGTGAAAATTAGACCAGAGAAAGAAGGGAATTGTCCTTTATAGCCTGTTTGAGCTAGGAGTATCATACTGTTTCAATTAAATTACCATAGAAAAACAGGAATTTAACAAAAATGTGAAAAACACTAAGGATACGGACACAAATAGACCTCGTACATGCACAGCTGGTGAGCTACTCCGATTTATGGTCAAAAAGAAACCTTAATTCACCAAAGAAAGACTAGTAGATTTAAAAATAAAAAAATCTATGAGTCCAGTAAATATAAGGCAAGTGTGTAAAGGTTTTTAATCATCTTAAAAGTAAGAAACAGTAACATTTAGACACCAACAGCACACTCCTCTCTGTGCCATCGCATCTCAAATGTTGGATATTACTTTTAAGTTCTTGATAGCACAAGCACAGCTCCGACTGCATTCATGAGACAGGGCATTAGACAGACGTGGGAGGGAGAAGAAATGCCACATGCAGAGCACAGAAGGCAGAGGGACCCAACTACACCAACACAGGGAGGTTCAAAATTCACGTGTTCAGAAGTGCAACCGAAATTTACATTTAATTTACTTCAGAGTTAATAGGGCGGTCCTATTAACACACCAAAGCCATCATTCCAATAGCAATAAACAACTCTGCTCTTTAGTAAGAGCATTTTCCATAACCAAAAGTTAGAGTTTTCAAAAGTTCAACAATTGGGTGTTGGTGTAATCTAATATTATGCAATTGGTAGGAAGCAGTAAGGCGTAAGTGAAGTTCCTCATTTCTTACTGTCACCACCCAGTGGAAAGAAGTGTGTGTTTAACAGCATCTCAATCTTTTTTTTTTAATTAGAAAAAAAAATTCAGAGGTATACAAAAGACACGCAAAGACCCATTACCACAGAGGTAGACCCATGAACTGTAAGAAAAGCCTGATGACCCTAGGAAAAGAATGGAAATGGGTTATGTTGCTTGGTCACAATGACAGCCAAATTGAAAAGGCTTAATGCCCAGCACCAAAGACTACGAGGACAGAGTGGAGAATGGGAACAATTCCATGAAAGTGCATGAATTGTTATCTTGGTAGTTTACCTTGTTCAAAAAATTGTGATCGCCTTTTTAAGTTTTTCAAAGAAATAGGTTCAGATGCTAGTTGAAAAATAAAAAAAAAAAATGTCAATACCATGTCATTCATTTTAATCTCTCACCACTGGAAAACTAAATGGTATTTGACACACCTTTCTAATCCGTAGCATTAGTTGTAAAATGACAAAACTGATAGCCATAGAAGATATGGATTATTTCAATGTACAATGACACATATTTTAGTAGTCTATACTACATCCAAATTAGTAATGGAACTAATTATTTTATTAATAAATTCTAGCAGATAGCATCATAGTTTCATAGAAGCCAAAATACTTCCATGCTAGATCACACAGCTTTAGGGAAATGGAAACTAAAATGTTTTGCTTAGGTTAATCAATCCAAAAGCTAGAAGTCCAAGGAAAAGTATTTGTAACTAAGAGTTTTTGCAGTGCTAAGTAAAAAGTGAACTGAGAAATAGTGGGGAGGAAGAAGATAAATTAATACCCAGAGATAGATAAAATAAAAACAAATGTCCAAATTAAAATATTCTTCTATCTAATCTAAAGTATTTGGACTTGGTTTAACATCTTATAGCCACTAACTTTAAGCAAATGGAGTTCAGTCAGATTAAAAAAAAAATAGAAAAGAAACATTCTGACTTCTACAGATGTGTTGTAAGGTTATGGCAAATGATTCTTATACTTAAGTTTATTCATAATATGTAAATGCAATTACTACTTCAGTTGGTGCTTACTTGTCTAAAGAAAACCCTCAAATGACAGGCGTGCATATAGTTGTAGTCACTAATGATGAGTTTGGTGTCTTAGCAGTTTGCTTTGCCTGAGTCACTGGCAGAATGGGACCTAGATGTCTTGGATTTAACATCGTGAATCAAAAATAAGTCAGGTTTGTTTTAAAAACTCCTTGGATAAAGAATGCAGTATCAGTTAAGATGCACTTTTTTTTTATTATGTTATGTTAATCACCATACATTACATCATGCAGTCGCTTCTAACTATCAGAAATTAAATACCAAAATAAATCATCAATCAAGGGGAATTTATAAACTTGGTTTGGCTTTGACCTAATGTATTATGAACTAGCAAATGCAGATGCAAAGCCGTCAAACTGCTGTGAAAACCCAGCTGGTGGGAGTCTAGTTTCATGGTAGCAGGAGTTCTGTCTTCTTTGGGTCTTTTTCCCTGCCTATGTGGACCAGATCTTTCTTATTTATTTTATATGCCTAAGGAGTAGCATATAGCATGTGGCAACAATGATTTATGGGCAGACAGAAGGAAGAGAGTGATAACTCCACCATACGAGATCTCCCTAGATACGACACCTGCTTTTTCATTACAAATGGGTCCTCTGGCTAACGACTATTATTGCCATTTCTCTATTAATATTAGCTGCCTACAAACTTGTCCCTTTCACAATAAAGGGAGAAAGGAAACCTCATTCATCGTTTCAGATTTAACTAAGATTCCCTCTGCCAACATACCAGAGCAAGAAGGCTAATGGCCTCAGGAAAACCAGTCTTTCTTATTTGACTTAGACACACAGTCACTCAAAGCTCCTGGACATGCTGCCAACCTTTGTTTGTAGTTCCTGAACTATTCAAACCCTGGAACTGAACGCCCTTCCACCTGTCTGCAACTGGATCTGCATGCTAACCTCTTAGTTTCAACTTGCAGTGGGATCAGTTTTTGACTCACTGATATTAATTTTCATAATAGCAGAACTTGAATGCTGTGACTTCTATATTATAAACCTAGTTATAATGGTGATGTTTACCTTTTGATTCAAAAGTAGTACTTTCATCACGAATTCCATTCATTTCCTTGGATTCAGTATTCTGGAAAGGATAAAATGCCAGTTAACAACATTCTTTCCAGTTGGACTTTGGGTTTAAATAATGCATTTCCCAGTAGTGAGAATATCTTAACAAGATGAGTTTTACAGGATATTAATGTATTTCTTATAGTTTTTTACATAGATAGAAAAGTTTTTAAATTTTTTTTAATATTTGTGAAAGGATTAATGACCACCTCTCTATAAGCATGGATGACTTTAAGTTCAATCAGTCATTAATTTTCCAAGAAACATGATGTGCCAAATAATTAAGTTCACTTAGCTTATACTTATGAGTAAGCAACACAAGCATAGATGATTCTTCAGCATTTAAGCTTTTCTTACACAATGTAGCAGGATCTCCTTATTAGATAAAAGAATATCTTAGGATAACAACAACTATATTTAGGGAGTCAATGTAAACATTTATTTGAAATTTTAAATTTAACTATTGCTTTGATACTTAGAAAAATTTCTACATTGTAATTATTTTTAATCAATGTAATTGAGTATCTCTTAACCACACATCTAAGTCTACCCATCAAATTCATCTACACAAGAACTAAAAATGCTTCATGAGGTTTTAAAATAAGTATAGTAATTGTGTGCAATTTACCCCTAAAGACCAAAGAAAGCATAGAAAACTTACAGTGCATAATTTTACATCATTACTACTTCACATCCACAAAGATCTAAGAAATGGGTATAATGATGAAGATCAGTAGGAAATACCTATAGAACACCACTACGGGATCTTTTGCTTTTACCATTATATAACTATTACTCTATCAATGAGTACTGCCTTAGGATTGTCAAAAATACATTTTACTCCCATTAACTATAAATTAACTAAATGTTTTTCAAGTAGCCTCAAAATTGTTCAAATTCTTCCCCCCCACACACACACACTTCCTACAGACACTTTGCTCCACACAAATACTCCCACTTCTCAAAATACTTACAGAATGCTGGAGGCTTTCTGAGAAATCAGTTGTTATTGACAGATTTGAAGATATTTCTGAGTTGTAAATTCCAGAAGTTGTATCAATCCACTTTGTTTCGGGTGAACCTATAATTTTGGTAGCCATACTTGTGAGATTGAGGGTTTTATGCCGTGTAAATGGCAGGGAAGTTTGGTCTTTGCCCCAGTCTGATTGGCACATGATGATCAAGAAATGAGTACACGTAATTGGTGAAGTGAAAAGAACAAAGTTACTGAATGCACATACACAAAATGTACATACAGAAAACATACAAACAAATCAGGTAGTGTGGGAAAGAAGTAAAGAGTGTAGGTGTTTTGACCAACAAATCACCTTCTGAAAACACAAGGGTTAGATCATATTAATAAGGAAAAGACTAGCAAATTTGCTGACACTTTCTGTAAACCAGAACTGAATATCGTATTTTGAGATCATAATTTGGCAGGGAGGGGGAAGCTTAATGCCATTCCCCATCCAACCTCAACAACTAAGAAACACAGTAGTAGAATTATACTGCAAGTTCCTTGAGCATGAACAACAGGAATATGACCCACCATGTTCTCTCTTACACCAGCAGTTAGTTATGGTGCTATCGAGAAAGTAAAATCATAGTGTAATTCTTAATACTCAAAATTATTATGAGACTCCCAAATGCAGATGCAATTACAACAGCTTTCAGTTAATACCTGCATTCAGAGTCAGTATAGCATGTCAATCAATCAATCAATAATGTAGAACTCAGTAAATTTGCTAGTGAAAAGTTTTCAGACAGAATAGTCAAGGAGGGATTGTTCAAGATTTGTCTCAGCATAACCACAAAATACTTCGAAGCCAAAAAATTTTTAAAAAATGAGAAAAAAGTTATTGAAGCAAGCTGTTATAACCATTTGCCAAAGACCAGTTCCCCATTGCGAAAGGCAGACAGTGGTAAAACCAACTCACCAGACTTTCCATAGCGCCTGATATCCATTACTAGGTTTCCAGTTTCTTTAGCATTAGCCATGGTTGCCTCCCACTCTTTTGTGTCCTTATATGAAAACTTGGTGTTGTTAATAGCAATAATTTCATCATCTACCTGTAGCTGAGAAAATTCTGCTGGGCTACCTATATAAAGCAAAATAAATAATACAACCAATAACATAAAATTCCTAACAAAAAAAATTCACATCCTGCTAGTCATTGCTTAGAGAAAAAAAAATGACTTTTTAATCCCAACTAACCATTCTTAGATTTTTCAGGTAGAGCAGAATCAGGAATTTTTTTTAAGTTATCAAATATTTGAGTACCTACAACATACAAAGCACCAAAAGCATTTTTTATTCTATAGTATGTATCTTCATTAACATGTAAAGGAGGAATAAGCTCATCTGTTCAATAAAATTTCTTTATTACCTTCCTAAGAACAAAGAAAATTTTAAATTATTTTTAAATTAAAGATGTGAAATACATTGTACTTTAATTGAGCTTCCAAATCCAAATGTACTCTGGAATGGATAAAAAAAAAAAAAGCAAGGCTATTTAAAATTGCTTATAATTAGCACTTACCGTTATCTACTTAAACAGTCTTTTTGAATTTTCAAAAAAAATAACTAGAGTTAGCATGCAATTTTATATAGCTAAAATATGTAAATGAGGAACTCCTCTTAACTACAATAGGTTAATTGTAGCCTCTGTGGTAATATTTTGCTCAGGGTTCTTGGGACTGACTTGGTAGAACCCTGGGTCGGGAGGGGCACTCCTTTTGTACAAGTCCTGAAGCATCCTGAGGACTCCATGGGCTACAGATATATTAGGATGCTCAGAAAACACCAATTTATTATAGAGCATATATATATATCCACCACAACCACGGCCAATCATGGACAGTTCTTTCAAAATTTTCAGTTAAGTGTTGCACAGAATCATTTCCAAATATTAAACCAAAAATTTTGACAAATGAATTCTGTAAAGGTCACAAGATTAAGATTCTACAAAACTAAAATTAATTAGGCAAGGAGAAGAAACGGTATTAGTCTCAGGGAAAAGGATGCATCTCCTCACTTTACTGCTACATTTTTCACATGTGTTTTCTCCTCCTATATCACATAAACTAATTTCTGGAGGGTTTTTTGAACAGCATAGGATAACAAAGGGAAGAAAGTTGAGTAGAGCCAAATCTATGATTTACCTGCTTCGACTGATGCAACGAAGATCCCAGAAAAAGCCCATTTTACTGTAAACCCAAAGTCAAGACCGCTCCCAGGCGTCTGGTTTATGCTGATTCTCATATCACTGAACTGATCCTGAAAACAAACACGAAACGGTAGGATCAGGTGTCCCTGGCACCCACATGGAGGAAAGTCTATCCATGAAAGAAGGGAGGCTACATGCAAGGTACACTTGAATTATTTCATGATAAACCAGAAGCATCAATCTTTTTAACTTGGGTTTGGTAAAACCTTCATTTATATACATATCAATGAGTTTATTATTTTTCTGCTAAAACAAGAGAAACCTTCACATCAACAGATGTTTTTCTTCACATTCGTTAATAATCAGCTGGGCATTAATAAAGTTTGGGCATTTGCCCACTACACAATTGGGTTTAATTTATAGACCATTTGTTATTACCCAGGAAAGGAGTGAGAAGGCGTGTTGTGTGTGTTGTTTAGTGGTACAAACTTGCTATTAGTAAATAAGCCCTAGAGATCTAATGCACAGTACAGTGAACATACACAACACAGTATTATAATCCAACTTGCTAAGAGACTATAACTTAATTATTCCAACCACTAAAAAGAAAGGATAATTATATAAGGTGATTGAGGTGCTAATTATCACTACATTGGCAATCATATTACAATATATAAATGTGTCAAATTAACATATTGTACACCTTAAATTTATACAATGTTACATATCATATATTTCAATACAATAGCATTTTTGGAAATGCAAAAAAAATATTTAAATGCTTTTTAAAATGCCACCATACTTATTAAAAAGGTATCTCCGACATTTAACATATTTAGCTGAATAATTTCGAGGGGTTCATCGACACATGACTCAGGTACGTGTAGAGCTCAACCAGGACTGGGACCACCCCCTAATGGGCACCTGAAGTTTTGGCAAGGCAACTGTTTGCCCCATTGCCACATGAAGATCGAGGGGTGAGGGCAGAGCTGCCAGACAACCTGCAAAATGTCAGAGCTATGTCATCTCTGAGGAACCAGGGTCAGATGCCAAGAGGACCCCTACTGAGACACCGAAACAACAAGTCACAACTTCCTCGAAGTCACATCAGCCACAACAAACCCCAGAACAACAGCCTCCCGGACAACAGACCTCTATTTCCAACTCTGTCACTATACTACACAGCAACAAATGCTCAGTTTCACAGACTTGCAGCCATTTTCCAAAACAAATGTTTTAAGTTGTAAAATACACGACGTCTGTGAAAATTTCAATTGCCTTTCATAATTTATATGTTTTGTTTTGGGTAAAGAGCAGACATGAATTTCAACTTGAAATTCCCAGCCTAGTTTCAGTCTTTGATTTAAAATAATTAATAACTTAGACTTACTGTTTAAAAAGGAAAGTTCTCCCTAAAGCCACTTTATTTTCCAGGAAAAAAAGACCTACAAATTCTCCAGTTCAATGTGGCAGTTAAAACCGAACCTAGGGCTAACTGGGCAATTCATAAAGCTTTATGCCGAAGTTTTTCGACCTCTCGAACAAGTTTAAAACCCAAGTGACTCTATTCTACGAAAAACTGATATTACGTAAGAATTAGAAAGAAGGCAAGGAAGGCACCGAACCGAGAACTTACTACATTCTGTGGACACAGAAATACTATAACAATATTCACTTACTCATCTGGTCAACATACACTTATTGTGCATCTATCCTGTATAAGACACAGGGCTTAGTACTTGGGAAATAAAGATGGATTAGGCATGGTCCTTGCTCTCGAAAAATAATTACTGACTCTTCCCAGAGTTGAGTATGGAATTATTTTAAGAAAAATCTGTAGCTAATAATATAGAAAAGTTTTCATCAGAAAGCTTGTAAAGCAGTTTAAATACAGGAACCCTCATGCAGTTAGTGAAAACATGTTAATAATCAGCCTGATGAACACCAATCTCCAGAATAAAACTCTGCTATGAATAGAAAAAATTAGTGGTTAGTTCTTCTCTTTAACCGAAACTATCATACACTTAAATTAGACATGACTCAAGGAAAATAAGTGGTCATCTTCGCTACACTTACCCTCCAAAAAAAAAAAAAAAAAAAATTCTACTTAAAGCCAAGTAAAGCACAGAATCTACTGCTATATAATGGGAGAGGACAAATGATAGGTTAGATTTGCAAGATACTAATTGATGTTTTTTATCTTGAAGAATAAAAGACAGGATGGAGTTTTAATAAATAGTCTCAAACTACATAAAGAATACTTTGTGGGAGACAGCAAGTAAACATTATCCTTTTCTACCAAATATAGGATAAAAGAGGATGAGCTTAAGCTATAGATGAAAGAGTCTCACAGCTTTATTAGACCAGAAGAATTGTCTCACAAAAGGATATTCTTGCCTTGGAAATAAACCTCCACTTGACCATATTAAATAAAAGAGCAGATAACCACCTCTCTGAAACAGTTAACAGCGGACAGCCTCACTGTGGCTAAGCCTGGCAGACTGTAGGTGTGGGGGTCCTTAGGACTGTAGACAGGCAAAGGAGAAAAGAACCACAGGAGCGATTACAGGTCCATTTCTATCAATAACCAGGTGACCTCAGGCATGTCTCAGAGTCTGGCAGGGTCTTCTCTCTCATAATGACATGGATTTGCAAGCTTTTTGTTTTGCAAAACCCTATTTTCAAATGAAAATCTTATGTAGACCATCTCCCTCCCAAACCAATACATAGAAGGGATTAGAATGAATAGCTATAATTTCAATTACAAGCTATAATTTCAATGGCGTGACCTGCCCATGATGGCAGTCCCTCGGGCATCTCTCTGGAATCCTAGGTCCTTGAATTAGATCAGCCCATAGACTCCTTGCAGGGGAACATATCTATAATTATAGTCAAGCACAAACTGTTCAACAGTGATTTCAGTTAGGATTTCTACTTCCTTATTTATCTCTGCAAGATACATGCCATGTGAGTATTCCACAAAGGATCCATGCCTCAGAAGACGATGATGGGGGAATTGCTGCTTGAACTGGATAGAACCAGAAATATAAATTCTTAAGGGAAATCTAGATCCCTGACGACTGATAAAGTGGTTCCAGTTGTCTATGCCAGAAAAGATAAAGTATGGTTATCAACATATCACCATTTAAAAATAATTTCCCTCAAATTAGATCTGATTTATACAGAAGTACAACTGAAAGATGAGCTTTTTAGACAAAAACATGATGATCTATCTAGAGAGGCAATGGCAAGATTTAATTTTAGGGCATCTATGAATTTAGACTTTCCTATCACCAAAGATGAGAACTGATGAAAAACAGGGCCAGTCTTACGTACTAACAGGTCAAAAAGCTCTTTTCCCCAAACTTTTTCAATTAGATAAATGTGTTAAGGGAAGCCTACTGAAGTTGATAAAATTAAAACACAAAACACAGATTTGGGCTCTACAGTCATAAGTACAGGGGAAATAGATCAACTTTGATTTTTGTACACATGATTCTTTTGCATCGTTTTTTCAGGGTGCGAGTGGGGGGAGAACTTAAGTGAGTGGCCCCCCAATCATGGTGCTGCTCTGGCCCTGGAGCCACTCTCCTTCAGGACAGGCACATCTCTACCTACTTCATCCACTTCTCCATTCCAAGAGGCAGGTGGTATTTCCAGTCCCATCACTTAGCCCATTTCAAGTTTATCTCTTTCCTACCAAATCCATCTTCAGTCCTCCTCCCACCAGGCACTATACCAACTCTTCTTGCTTTCAGAAACTGTCTTCTATGTCACCCATTATCCCACTTTCTCCCATCTTTTCCTCCGTCTGTCCCACCACCTCACAGTTTCATGAATGTGGTCCCCTGCTTGCTCTCCTATTCTCACTTTTTTGTCATTCCTGAGCCAGTCTCCCGTCTTTTTGACTATGAGCTTTCCTGAATAACCTTCCCTGCTGTGTCTTCAGTTATTGACCCAGCCCAATATATCGAAAATTAAATTCAGGATCTTCCTCCCAAACCTACTCTTTTCCACCTCTTGCTTCTCAAGTATTGGTCAGTTACATCACTATCTGACCAGATGCCCAAGTTAGCAACACCGGGGCCTCTTCCTCCTGCCTTTCCCACCCCGCCCCCACTGCATCCATGCGTTTAATAAAGTGCTCTCAAGTCCTCCATCCATAAATCTATCCTGAATTATCCCACCCTTTGTTACTCTTCAGGTTACCATGTTAATTTAGAGGGGAGACCATAGTCCAAACTATTGCGGCCACCTCGTAATTGGCGATCCTGCCCCCGTCCTTCTTTCCCTCCATCTTCTACACAGCTGCCAGACTGTTAGTCACAGAACATGCCAATTATCATTACTGCACCCCGTTTTAAAATTGCTGGTAGCTCCTTACTGCCTATTGGGTAAATTTCAAACTACATTTCAGAAAACCCACATTTCTGATCCAGTTCTGGTAAGTTTCAAAAACTATATAGCTTTCCTCAAAAACAATCTTAAGAATGATTTTATCTTTATGCAACAGAAGATATTTCAGTCCCTGTTGGCTCTAAAATTCTAGAGATACAGCAAAGTTAAGTCAACATTTGGAGACTTAACTACACATAAGGCAGTTCTCAAATTGGGAGTTTGTCATATTTCCAAAAAATTAGGGTCAGAGAAATTACAGTTGTGGCCTAAGCGCTTAACCAGTCCAGGGCAAGTTATGTAACTTCCAAATCGCCAAGTATTTCATTCCTAAATGTGGGGATAATACCACCTACTTTGAAAGGTTATTGGGAGGATTAAGTGAAACACTTAAAAGGTGTCAAGGTATGTGCCCCGTAATTACTTTCTCTTATGCATGGAAACAATGTTATATATGATATATACGCTGGTTAAGCAGTTTGCAGGTCAGCTAAAGAAAGTCCTATTTAACGCTCACATACCTAGCTCTAAAGCCAAGAGAACGCAGCATTCAACGAGTACTTTCAGATCCAGGTACTGTGCTGACAGTGATGGGGGCATGCTTGCTTCCTGCCCTCCCGGGGAGTAGGGTCTACAGAAGAGTGTGGGAGGAAGCTGGGATAGCATTATCCCTGGGTGCTATTCAAAAGGGGCCCCATTGCAGGCTTGGTGACTGAGAAGTAAACATGTAAAAATCTTCCTTCCTTCCATCTGTATCATCTGGCTTCTGGGTAGCACTTTAAAAAATCTGGGGCAGAGGTTCTGAAATGGGGATTTGGATGGAGTTTGAGAGAAGAGGGCTCTGACAAGACAGAAAAGGAAACAAAACCCTGTCAATGAGACCAATCGGGGGAAAATAATCAAAGCCACATCTGTGAGGCAGATGGAGGAGGATGAAGAGCTCTGGGCTCACACTCTCCCCTTGCCTTGGGGTCACCCTCACAATTGCCCTGGCAGGCTGGATCAGAAAAAGGGGGAGGAAAAGAAACAGTGTCATAAGAGAAGTAGGGCAGAAAAGGGAATGGGACGGAATGAAACCCCACCTGGGCAATGGAGATGGGAAAGAAATTTCTGTGGGCAGATTTTAAATGAGGTTATATTAAGTTCTTTTTCTTCTTAATGGCATGGACCACCTCATGACCACAATTCTGTAAGAGGCTCCTAACCAGTTTCTGCCCCCCCCCAGACTTTGTTTCCTTAAAATAATTCTATGTAACAGCACAGTGCTTAGAGTCATAAAATACACCTTAATCTTAAAACTCCTACATTAAAAGAGCCTATGAGGACCTAAATTACCTGCTGGATCAAGTTCATACTTCAGTTTGGTGATCAAGGCCTTGAATGCAATTCAAGTCAGTAAAGACACAAGTGCCAACTATGTGTAAAGGCTGTAGAGGGTACAAAGAATACCAGTGAAGGAGAAACGATGAACATTTGGAACGAGGAAGAATCCAGCAAATGAAACTTTCACCAAAGGTGAAAAGTTCAGTTCCAACTAGGGGAAGAAGAGGTCTTAATTCATGAAGGAAGTGACCCTCCTAGGCTTTGAGAGAACAGGACGACTTCACAAGACAAACATGGGTGAAATGAGCATTTTCGAATCTGGGAACAATAAGAACAAGTATGTATGACATGTTGAAGAAAGTGTACGCTGTGTTTAAGAAAAAGCAAGCAGTGTTGTGTGGCTCGGTCACCAAATTTCAATTCTTTTGTGGTTCAGGCGACCTTGAGTTCAGAGCGCCTGGTTACGAATCCTGACTCCACCACTCAGGACCCTGTACGGACAAGTCACATGACCGCTCGTGCTTCAATTTCCACAACAGCAAAACAGGGATACACGGTCCCTGAGGACTCAGAAATCGCCCAAGAAGCCCGTTGGCACATGGCAAGCGCTCAGTAAGCAGCTGTTACAGCACTACAAAGGGGGCTCAGGACCAGTGTTGAGGGGACGGAGTGCTCCCCTGAGTGCTTTGAACTTCACTGAACAGACCACAGAGTGCCATGAGAGGCTCTGGAGCAGAGAAATTACCAAGTGCAGCCTGGCATCATGCAAGTCGATCTAACACCAGCCTTGCAGAGAATGCAGAGATACGGGTGACGATTTACAAAGCGTTCGCACTGATGGGGAAAGGGCCTGAGCATTAGGCTAGTGGAAGCAGAGACAGAAAAGAAGACCGCCATGGGAGATTCTGGAGGAAGAAATGAAAGGATATTACTGGCGTAAGTGTGAGGTAAGAAGGAGAAGGAAGACCCGAAGAACACTTACAAAGCTACCAAAACATCTAGATGTTCTCCAACACACTATTTTTTATTCTTCTATTCTCTGAATACCTAGAATTATAGAGTTTGGACAAACGCTTGGAAGAGCGTTACGAACACCCTTGACTTATTCGTCCCGGGCTATCTTGTAATGTTCACAGCACTGTTCCCGAGGCAGAAAGCTCCTTCTCGGTGACAAGAGCAGGTGATGCTACCTGAGCAGTAGCACTGTCCACAGTGTAGGAGTGGACACACCGAGCAACTCCGAGATGGGCAAGTCACTGTGTGATCTATACATATGCGGGGCAATTCCAACCACTCGACTTGGCAAAGCCTTATTTTGCTTGGTAGGATACCATTTCAAAGGGGCATGAATCCATTAATGATGACACCTGAAACCATGCCATGTTAATTCAGGTTCTCCTGAACTGCAATAACGTGGAACACACCCAACACCACACTTAGCCTCTTTTTCTTAATCCCTGGATGCGACTAGTCAGCTGCCACCCTGAGGGCATTCTACCACCTAGTGCACAATACTTTAATAAGGCTGTTTTGTCGGGTTTGCTATTTGAAAATGTGAAAGCAAACATGCACGTCCATAAAACAAAAGCCACCTTGCTTCTGTTTTTATTATTCACCCACTGGTACCTTATGTTCTCCAAGTATACCATAGGCTACTGTTCTCATCCACTGAAACTTAGGATGTTAATTATAGATTTCCAATTCTTTAAAAATGAAGTTAAAAAAAATGATAGCTAAGGATTTTAGCAAGCTGAAGAGATTATTTTTAGATATATGTTTGTCAAGATGCATGGGAACAACAGAGAAATATACCTCCATGTTAACAAAGATAATCTCTAAAAGACAGGACTACCAATCGTTTTTATCATACATACTTTTCTGCATTCCCAAATTTTCTCAAGCACAAAGTACCTCATAATCAGAAAAAAAGGGGGGGGGGCACCTGGGTGGCTCTGTCGTTAAGCGTCTGCCTTCGGCTCAGGTCATGATCCCAGGGTCCTGGGATCGAGCCCCACATCGGGCTCCCTGCTTGGCGGGAAGCCTGCTTCTCCCTCTCCCACTCCCCTTGCTTGTGTTCCCTATCTCGCAGTTGTCTCTCTCTGTCAAATAAATAAAATCTTAAAAAAAACCTTAAACTTGTAAAGCTTTTCTGTGGTAAATATGCCATATCAACTTAGTGCACATAGTTCTTTCATTAATATAATTTAGGCCAAGTTATATACTTGGTGCTGTGTCTTGGAATACACACATACCCTGGTAAGGCAGCAGAGAATGTCTGACTAAGCCAGAGAACCACAGAAGCTCCTCCATGCTAAGGGGTTCATACAGCTATCAAACTGCTTGACAATGGTGTTTGTTTTGTTTTGTTTTGTTTTAAGAAAAGCTTTCTGTACTCTAGACAACCAATGACTTTTAGCTTACATATAAAACATACTACATTCATCACCTAGCAATTCTCCTAAAAGCTATCTATGGTGATTTTAAGTAGGAAAAACTACAAATGCCCCCCATTCTTCATCTGAAAGTATATTTTGTTTAGATTCCAAACATTAAGGAACATACCTGTCATACTGTAACAAAGCCTCAATATTCCCATTAAGATACAAGTAAAGGCACAAAATTGTAGACTTTCTAAATTATTATTAAAAGTCATGAGAAGATTGGGGTGTCTGGGTGGCTCAGTCGGTTAAGCGTTTAACTTTTGGTTTCGGCTCAGGTCATGATCTCATGGGTGGTGGGATCCATCCCTGCATAGGGCTCCCTGCTCAGTGGGAAGTCTGCTTGTAAGATTCTCTCCCCTCTCCCTCTGGCCCTCCCCCACTTGCATGCTCACACGCTCAATCTCTCTCTCTCAAATAAATAGATCTTTAAAAAAAAAGAGTCGCAAGAAGGTTAATATTATAGGGAAAGAAATGCCATGTCCCTAGAGGCCAGCACATAGCATGTGTACTAGTTTCCCCTCGTGGTCAGTTAATTTCCCTGAGAAGGGGCTTTTATTACTCAATTACCTGTTAGACCTAAATCTGTAACCTCCCAACTGACCCCTACATCTGAACCAGGGACTGCTCACCACTAGAAGTGTAAGGCAACTGTTGCTGAACTGAAGAGTAGAGAGAAAATAACAGCCAAACCCTAAAAAGATAGGTCCAAAAAGCCTCAATACACACACAACATCACAAGGGTTATCTGGATCTATAAATGCAAAGGTGGAAGAGGCCTACTTCTTCCAAGATGTGCTAAAAATAAACTGCAGTATCGTTTTCCACATTATCAGCCCAGATAATAATGCCTAGAGGTTAGAAGCATGGTTTCCAGATTTCAATACTCATGTTTCTGAGCAGTGCGTGACAGGCAGCCTTCCCAAATTCACCTGCGATCCCGAGACCTCCGTCTGCGGTGAGCTTCCCCCTTCTCCAAACGCAGATGTTAAATCGGGGCCAGATGTTGAAGACAGTGTGGCTTGAGAAGTGGCAGCCTGGTCCTGGGAAAGTGATGAGAAGGAGGGTGTAGGAGACTGCAGCCTCCTCACACCTTCTCCCACCGCTGCTCGTTCTCTCTCACTGGACTTGCTGGAAACAAGCAGGCTTGTGTCAGGTTTCTGCACAGAGGTGCTCACCAAACTATTCTGCGTTCTCTTAGCATCTTCTACATCTCCGTTAAACTTCCAAGCATCATCCATCTAAAAAGGAAATGCCATTTTAAGGTTGGTGTCATTAGATTTCTGTTTAAAAAACATATACATTAAATACTTTAAAACTATAGAAGTAACATACCTCCCACAGCAACTATGCCTAAAAGCTCGAAGTACATTCTTTCATGCTAACAGACAGGCACATTTGTAGTGGGAGGGGGATTTGTTTTTTACAAAGTGTTGATATTATAGACACACTGTTGAAACTTGTTTTGCTCATTTACATCACCCTGATAGGTCAATGGACAGATCTCTAGACTAGTCTTTTTAATTGCTGAATGCTCCATTGTACGGGTAGCTACAATTTATGCATTTGATATGCATTCAGTGTTGTTTCAAGTTTTCTGTAACTTCCAAAAACATTGCAACAAGTACCCACTTATTTTTATAATTGGAATATTTATTTTTATATTTTTATATAAATATAAATATAATCTATTTTTATAGATTCCCAAAAGAAGACTCGCTGGACCAAAGGATATTTTATAATATGAAATTATAAAAAATAAATGTAATATACAAACTTTATCTATTTATCTTCTTGAAAAAAATTGTAGCAGTGTACTCATAATAGAATATAGAAGAATGGCTATTTCTCTGCATCCTTGCCAACCCTAGACATTTTTAATGTTTTAAATCTTTGTCAATCTGATGTGTAAAAAGCTGTACACCTCATTCTTGCTCTCATGAGGTTGAACATGCTTCGATGTGTTTTATGTTATCAAACATTTGAACTCTCTCTTCCTGAAACTGGCTACTCATTTCTATATCCGTTATTCTACTGCTTGCCTGTCTTCTTACCAATTTGTAGGAACATGTTAAATCCTAGTTATATTAACTCTATATCTAAAACTCATTTTACTAATATTTTTCTGAGTCTGTAAGTGGTCTTTTGACTGTTACTAATGAGTCATATACATTTGATTTTTTTATGCTGCCAAATATATCTCTATTTTATTTACTATAATGATTAGGACTTTCCTGACTAGTTTAGGCAGGTTTTCCTTACCTTGAAAATCTTTTCAAGTTTTTTCTTAGATTTTAGGATACTATACTGGCAGAGGTAAAAGAAATCTGAACATTGATCTTAACACTATACTGCGTCCTCTTACGTAGTTAAAATTAATACACCCACTTTCAGCTATGCAATACTGCTTCATTCTCAGGGCAAGTGATTCCATTTTCTATATTCTTAAAAACCCCAATATAAATAGAACCATGAGATACATTTTAATAACCACATTCATCAAGCATATCAAGTTCTAATAAAGCAGGTAATCAGAGAAAAATAGAAAGCTGTACATAAGGCATCTGAAAATATTTAGGTTAAACCATGCAAAATTGCTATTTTGTAGGTCAAAAAGAACACTAGCAACTTCATATGGTTCAGCCTAATACTTTACAAAAGCTACATTTGAGAAAATACAACACTAAAAAATGTTCTGCCTTAGAAAGCAGCTTATTCATTCTTTAAAAGGTATCAGGCCTTACTTTGATTGAATTTAAAGTTTAATCAGTTCCACAGAGTTGTTACATTTTAAGCATTAAATGTGTATTGAAACTAAATCAGCTGAAACAAAATGGCCCTATACATAAGTTATGCATATTTTCTACATCAAGTAGAGGTAACTCAAACTTCTACCCAAGTTCCCCAACATTTTGCTCTTGAGAACAGACTAAATGAACTGGGAACACATTTTTTACCGTGTAGGATCTTGGGAGTGATGAGATTCCCCTTGCCTGAGAGCCAAAAGGTCTCGGTGTGACCACAGATGTTAACCTGGCTGTATCAGTTTTCTGGTAACTTCTGGGGAGAGTGGCTGAAATTCGAGTCAGCTCTGTTTGTGTAGTCAGTGAATGCTGAGAAGACAAAGAGTCTGGGAGTTGTTCTTCCATGGGGCTTTTAGAAGGAAGCTGAATGTTAGTGGCCACAGCGGCCTCTCTTTTTGCAAAAGTTGTGGAATCTTGTTTAGGAATTTCTGTAGAATATGCTGTTTCCTTCTCTTCCACTCTCTCGCTCTGGTAACTTGCTTCCAACATGGTCGGTGTAGGGGAAAGCATCTCTTCATTCAATACATCATCAAAGGAATGCAACCTCCTCCTCGAGGCAACTGTGGACATTTGATTTCGGGATTCCCTTAGCAGGAAGAAGCACACCATAACCACCAAGTTACGCAGGTGACACACTGAGGTGGACAGACAGAGGTTACTTGGGCAGTAACATAAAATGGACTAATAAAAAGGCTACTGACTTCACACAATAACCAACACGATATTAACAGAATAGGAGGATAAATACATGTAATTTTTTTTTAGTGCCACACTAAAAGATTGTAGGAACTTGATTCTTTTTTTTAAAGAGGCTCTCAAATATTTCAGAGGGATTTTTTTAATTGTAGAGATGTTAATAAGAAAATGAGGATGGGGCGCCTGGGTGGCTCAGCCGTTAAGCATCTGCCTTCAGCTCAGGTCATGATCCCAGGGTCCTGCTTGGCGGGAAGCCTGTTTCTCCCTCTCCCACTCCCCCTGCCTGTGTTCCCTCTCTCGCTGTGTCTCTATCAAATAAATAAAACATTAAAAAAAAACAAGAAGAAGAAAGAAAATGAGGATATTTTACTAAGGGAACATTCACGAAGTTTTACCTACAAGTTTATCAATCTTCCAAAATTAGCGCACTTAAAATATAACTGATTGTCTGACAACCAATTTGAATCTTTCAAAGATGTGGGTTGTGAGTATTTTTTCCTGTATGCAATTTAAAATAATTTAGTAAAAACAAAATACCACAAAAGACTCAGACTTCAGTTAAGGTCAAGTTAGTATATGATTTCATATAGCTTGATAGAACTTGCATGGACAATTACTACAGATTAAAGACACCATTCATATTTATAGAAAAGTTCATCACACATCCTCATCACTACCATTTAGTAGGGAATCCCTCCTAAGTGAATGAAACTGTGTTTACCATTTGCTTCTATGGCACAAAGGAGCTTTGTTTAACTTCACCTGACAGCACATTTCCTTTTTGACATTATCCTTAAAGCATATTTGCCTTCCCCCTGACCTATAAATATTCCAAGGTTTCTCACAGTAACTGCTCTACGGGAACTTTAAAATTGGACCTTTATCCTGTTCTGTTGCAATGACAAAAATAAACCCCTTACATTTATGCTTATATTGTCTTCCTTTAAAATAGAATTTTAATCGCACCACTAAAACATGGAAAGGAACTTGATATTTTACACAATTTAGATGAGTGGGAGCTGGTTTTATTTGGCCAGTCTATTCCTAAATTCATTTTAAAAGTAGAAAAGGTAGTTTATTTTCTGCACCAAAGATGGCCAACACCACCCAATACTGCACTTGAATATACAATGTAAAAATCAAGAAAGAATGCCCACCTATATTAAGCACCCATTTCTTTTGTTAATCCAAGTCACTCTTTATTACAGCAATACTTTACTTTCTCATTGCAGAGCAAAATCCTGACTGTTTCACATCTATTTGCTTACGGTTTAATATTGGTATCCAACCCTTACATAAAATATGGATTTCTAACACTGGAAACTCCAATCGTGAGATGCACTCAGCTTTATTACCTGTCCTGTAGCATTTCCTTAAATGTCTTAGAGCTTCTCTCAGATTTCTCAAGTGCCTGCTTTTCAATTTCTTCCCTCTCTTCCTTTTTCTTCTGCAGATCTGAAGTGTAGCTTTTTCGACGATCTTTCCATTTTGCAAGATCCTGACAGAAGAAAATCACATCAGCACAGGCATACCTGAATTTCTACACACCCTCTCTAGCAATGAGAGAGCGCCAGGGTATCCCATTACATCGCTGAAACTATTCACTCCAACTTGATGCCAAGGTGGCCTAATTTTGCTTTTTATAGCTGGCGTTTCTGTACCAACCTTTATCTCATGTGTCTGTCTAAAAAACCTGACCTAATAAGATAGACCCCATTACTGTTTTCCTGCCTCCCTGCCCATTTCACAAAGCCTGCTAAATGCCTGTAATTGGGTGCCAGGTCAGAAAGATCAGGAACTGTTTCAAATTCATTTTCATCTTACTCCAATAATCTGGCTGTTGTGTGAAATATCATATTTCACTAGTACAACTGGAACAGAGACAGGATTGGAATGGTGAGGCGTAAGTGCCCACTCTGTCTTTAATTTAACATACACCGAGCTGGATCCCTGCTTTGAGGCAGAGGACCACAAACGTGCAGATGCGCAAGATGTGGGTTCCCTCAAGGAACCCTTGGTCTGGAAGGGAAAGGGACTTGTAAATAAAAGTTCAACAATGAGTGTGACTGGACAGTACAGGATGGCAAGGGTCCGAAACAGAGAGAGTGGTCAATTCTACCTCAGGCAGGGGAGGGCAGAGTTTGAAAAGGCTTTCCTGGGGAGGTCAGGCTTGAGGATATGATTTTAAAGCAGGTAAACTCTACCCAACAACAGGGCAATAAGGAAGATGCCATAGGAAAAGTGGACCTGTTTCCCATATTCCCAGGAACAGAAGCTGGGTGACCTAAATCAGCCCTAGCAGCCTAAGCTGGCTGTGACACTCAAGGGTTTAAGACATTCTGGATGGCACAGACTTTTCTAGGTCTCCAAAATAGAGAAATGCCATGCTAAGAACTGCCAGTGGCATTCCAGTCCAAAGAGAAGCACATCCAAGATCTCAGACTAAACTAGTTTGGTTTATACCCTTAAGAGTTGACAGGGCCATTCCTGTTTAAAAACAGCCTGAAGCCAGTACGAACCACTTCCAAAAAGAATAAAGGCAGTGCGCATTTAGTCCTACAGGGTAATCAGAGTGAATTCTCATCTGCATTAACAGATAACCCCTCAATACTTCTTTTCACACCCAAACTGTCCCCATGTATCAGGTGGCTCCGTGGCGCAATGGATAGCGCATTGGACTTCTGTCCCCATGTATCTGGGCAAAGTGACATTGAATTACTGTTTCTTAATCATTAAATCGAGTTCCCAACCAAAAGAGACACTGGAATTGAGAAATGCAGCCAAGGCAGAAGGTTCTTCTTCATCTCATAGGCTTTAATCTCTTTGAAAATGAAGATTTACTATCCCTGGCCCTTTTGTTCATTCTAACACTCTACTCTTCCCATAAAGTTATCCTCAAAATCCTTTGGGTTCGCTCTGTATAATTTATCTATTGTATTCCTAGACACTCTTTTGGTTTGTAACAATTACCCCTTTCAAAAAAGGTCAAGCTTTTTTTCCTGCAGGGACAAAGCTAAATAGTAAGTCTGTGTCCATATAAACATCTGGATATAAGTCAGCTCTATGAAAACATCTCATTTTGATTCGTATCAGACAATGACTTTTCCAGCCAAAATATTACGCCTAGTTATATTTCTTATTTCTCCCCAAATCTCTATTAACTCTGAGAACCCCCTTCATCTCTTCCTACTAATGCCAAGACTGTTCAGGACCCCCTGCTCCTCTAAACTTTGAGCTAAGTCTCTTCCCTTCACAAGCTTCAATAACAGTCATACCCCAAATTCAACCGACCAAAGCAAGGGAACATATTAACCATGCTGTAAGGAAGCAGATTCACATTTTTGAGAACTCAGAGAATATTAGAAAATAAATATCCTATTATATTTTTCACAGAGGCCTTTAAAATAGGCAACAGTGATAGGCCAAAAAGGTGTACGAGTCTTTTCAAAGGAAGCTGATCGCATTTTCTGTAGGACTGAATTCTGTAGCAAGGAAAATCATCTCAAGTATCCTGATCTTCTTTTAAGAGAAGCAAGGAAGAGTCAAATAAGAATACTCTCCCAGTTTTCCCTTCTCCCAATATAAAAAGTACTCACATCTTGCCATTTCTGGTCTTGTTCTTTTAGTTGTGATTTTATTTTCTGCATCTCCTCGTAACGCAGCTGACGCAAGTTCTGAATATCCTCCGCGCTGACATCACTCATGGACTTACTCCTACAACCAAAATACCCATGGTAACCAAGGGTCACATGACCGGATTTAGGGTTAAACTGGAAGGTTGTTTGTTTGGAAATTCCATCTAAATTTCTGCTGTACTACCTAGACGTTTCAGTGATATTATCACAGAAATAACACTACAGAGATAAATGGTGTTTTTCCAAAACGCAGAAACAAGAGCCTAGCACTCAACTCAAGTGTGGATTCTTTCACAAAATGGTTAAGTGAACCCTGCATGAGTCTGAAAAAATAATCCAATGTTCATATTTGGAGTGGTCCATGCATAAAAGGATTACTTTAGAAAGAAATACTTACTAGAATCGTCTATATTTTTCTATCTCCCCCAAAGATAATCTTTTAAGGTTTGGCTGCCTTTTTTGGGCACTTATTAAATAATTTAATGATTACCTGATATTTTCTCCTCAAGTTCATTACCATAAATAAACTTGTTACTTCTTCTCAAGGATTCTCTAAAATCCACCCCACCACTGCACTAGACTTATTCTCAAAGCACCATAGGTAGTTTCTAGCAGTCAGTTATAATGGAATGACCTTTACAGTCCTCTGTTTTATATTAAGGCAGATTGCATGTCTCCCAATGTGTGACCCTGTTATGACTATGTACTGAGGATTAGCTCTCAGAGAGCTCAATCTAAAGTAGAATCAATGAGCAGAGTGAGGTGTTAGACATGAGGCACATAGAAGGGATGGTCAATTGCACTGGAGAACAGGGTAGTGAGAATGGGGTAGTCCAGTATGAATACTGGAGAGCGGGTAGGAATGAAAAAGAGCTTTTGAAGGTGGGGTACCCAAAATGTGCTTTCCTATAGAAGTTTCATAATGCACTTTGGATTTTATTTCATTTTAACGGACTCTAATTTTATTTAAGTAAGTTATTTAAGTAACTCTACATCTCCTTCTTGGGCCTTTAAACTTCGCCCTCCCCGAGAGTTTGCTATCACCACATTTCTTTTATAACATGCTTGCCCTTAGCTAGTTCAGGAATTCAATTAGTCTCTATGCAAATGACTCCCAATCCACACAGCCCCAGGGTCAGGCCCTCCCTTGACTCAATTCCAATTACTTGTTGAATAAATATCTGCATGGATATCCCCTAAGCACTTCAATTGTAAAAGGACCGATTGAAATAATATCTAGGAAGGATTCTGTAAACTATAACTCACTAAACACATGGTTATTGTTGATGTAGCCAAACTCAATCTTGTCCCCAAACCTGCTTTTCTGCTTGTGGCTGTTAATGGTGTAACCTGCTTCCAATCATCCACATTCGAAACCTAAGAACCATTTTTCACCTTTGCCTCTCCCTTCTCCCTACTTTCAATTAGTTATCAAGTCCTCTTATTCAGTGTCTTTTTCTTTCCACTTCTTTTGCCAACACCCTAGATCAGAACACAGCCAACTCTTACCTAGACTTTTAAAGTAGCTTAAATTATCACCCAGCCTCCAGATCCAGTTAGTCTGTCTTCAACTGTTCCAATAAGAAAGCCCTTCGTCAGTATATATGCCTTTTTAAATGCCACTCATTCCTCAGGATCCCTGATACACTAAACACTGGATGGGTGTGTGTAACTTTCTATTCATTCTCCACTTCAAAGTCTAACAGACTACTCAAACTTGACTTGTCATAGACCAAAAACATGATTACTCACCCACAATGTACTCATCAGTGAAATTCAACTCCATCCTTCAGATTACAGGCCAAAAATCTTGGGAGTCATCCCAGATGCCTCTTTTTTTCTTATACATCCTAACTGGTCCCATCAGTAAATCCTGCCAGTCTACTGTCTAATTATAACTAGGACACAACCACTTCTCACCACCTCCACCATTACCACCCTGATCCAAGCCATCATATCTCCCACCTGGATTATTACAATAATCAGTCTTCCTGCTTCTACCCCTTCTTACCCAACAGTGCATGCTCAATACCACAGCCAGAGGGATCTTCTCAAAATTACACTCAGATAGTAACATCCCTGTACACTGCACCCATCAGTTTCTTTCCATTTCACACGAATTAAAAGCAGGTTCTTCCAAGACCTAGGACATTACCTGGATCCTGCCCACCTCTCTCCGTTCATCTCCCATCATGGTGCCCCCTTCACTCACACTGCTCCAGCCAACTGGTTCCCTTGCTTGTGCCCAACCTCCTGCTCTTCTACTGGCTCTTCAACCAACCATATGGCTTATCTCTCACTTCCAGTCATCTGCTTGAACATTACCTCAGTGTTTCCCACCCTGACCACCCTACACAAAAGAGTAAATGCACCTCTCCCTTGGCCACATTATCCCTCACCTTTCTCCCCATAGCATTTCTCCCCATAGCATTTATTGCCATTTGAAATGTTTATGTACACCTCACCTGCCTCATCCTCAAGATTACAAAGCAGGGATTTTTTTCTGCCTGCTCCTATATCACCTATGCCTAGAAGAGTGCCTAGCCCATGGTAGGTGCTAATAAATGTGTTGATCTAGAGAATATTCTACCACTTTGATAATAATTCCTACCTCTTCCACACCAAAAGTGGTCTGGCCTTTCTCTCCACTCCTCTACTGCTTTAGTTATACCTTTCTCCTCGCATTACATTCAGCATTACAGTGTGTGTGTGTGTGTGTGTGTGTGTGTGTGTGTGTGTGTGCACTTAGTTTATCTCCCTCACAAGTCCACATGTTGTTTGGAGAAAAACACATTAACACATAACAAAGCATACAGGATACATGCATTTAACACCTGTGGCAAGAATGGGGTATGTTTTATCATACTTAATCAAGCAAAATAAATTTGAAATGTCTCTTTTTGTGTGTGTATAATAAATCAGGATCCCTCCCCAAAGTTTTATAAGGAAAGCTCTGTAAGATTTATTAAAGAGTATTAAGGAATTACACATGGAATATATATCAAATTATACACTGGATCGTTAAAAATATACACCTAACTAGGTATGACTATATATGAACCTGATTTATGTGAATTTGAAAATATAAATTAAGCTATAACTTCAAAGAATAAGACTTTTTTTGTGCTCAGACTTTAACAGACTCCCTAAAAAAGAGCACAGAGCCTGGCACCCAGCAGGAGTGAACCTCCTACCTGTGAACCAAGGGAGCCCAACACTGTCCAGAGCAGACTAATCCCTGTTTCAGGCAAGAATGGGAGTTCCCTATGTTCCTGAGGGTGTACAGTTACCTAAAGAAAGGCCTGAGCACATTCCATGCAGGCTGAACTGAGCACTGGGGTGGCCATGCCACCGATTTGCACCCCAACCTAACATCACTTAGCTTCTCTGCGCCTCAGGTCCTCATCTTCTAAGCAAGGAAAGTGTTGTTATAAGAAAAGGCGGAAGGTTATACCGATTGTATTTTAATAACTATCGGTGCTTTACACCAACTATTCTTATGAAGGAAAACGTGACTGCATGGAATTTCTTGAAAACGAACTCCCAAAACAGCTTCAGATTAGCGAGGTCACCCTAGGCCACATTGATAAAATCTAGAACTTTCTGAGTACAGAAGTCTTTCAGCCAGATCATGAAGAATTCTTTCCTTCCTTATCAGAATTACCAGCATAACATTAAACTCCTGAGGGCTTACTGTGTGCCAGCCACACTGCCAACTGGTCTACCTGGATTAGCTCATTAAAAGATGCGCTCGTCTGGTTCTACCACTCACTAGCTGTATGTCCTTGGGAATGCTGCAATATCTGTGTCTCTTTCTTCATGTATCTATAATGCATCTAATACCTACCTGTCTACCACACAGACTAGAGACAGTCTAAGAAGTAATATCTAAGAAGTAAGGGATCAGAAAGGACCAACATGTAGAAAATGCCCTAAATACAGAATCACTGATTGCCTTAAACAGCAGGTAGAAATTCCATGATACTAATTCTGGGGTTCCTGGAGTCCCGAACTTTCAAAGGAAGATAGGGATATACTCATTTATGCACTTTTGAGTATATTTCTGTTAGGTGCTGTAGGAATTCTCTGAAGCACAATCAGTACTAAAACCTGGATAATAGGCTTTAGAGTGACTACAAACTAGGATGATAATGTAACATAAGAAACTTTTCATTTATAGGTTTACAGTCTAAATTGCATTTTCCCTATAGCAGCACTATTGATATTTTGGGGCTATAAAATTATTTATTTATTGTAGGAGGCTGTCCTGTGTCTCGCAGGACAATTTAGCAGCATCCCAGGATATAAAAGCACCAGACGGCTAGTAGAAAACCCCCATCCCCAACCCACCCAGTGTAATAATCAGAAATGCCTACGGACATTGCTGAATGTTCCCTAGGGACAAAATCCCCAGACACTCACATCCACTTTATTTGCCCTTCCTCTTTGTTGTCTTAGGTGTCCTTATAGTTCTACAGAATCTTTTGGCCATAACCCATACATGAAATGTACATCTCTTAGTTGTCTTTGATTAAAATTTCACCTTCAATCAGTTTTCATTTCCTGTTGATCCTGGCAGTAGACTAAATGGCTTAGTCCTATTACAAATTATAACTACATACCCTTACAACAACTTTGTCATTCACAGCTTCTGCCGAGAGGCATCATAACCATATTTTCAAATGTCATGGAACCATACAGACAAATCCATGCAACACAAAAGCACGCGTGACAAAATGCCACATAGAAAGCATATTAAAAATAAACAGAGTGACAGATGTTAAATGCCAACAAAAAGCAAGCCCAAAATGAACAAGCTAAGTCTTTAAGAGGTAATATGCATTTCTCTTTCACCTGGTCCTTAACCAAAAGGAAAGCATTCTTGTTATAGGCAGTCATTTTTCAACCACAGGATGTTAGCAATAAAGATTTTCCAGGTAAGTATTCTAAGTTTAAAAATGGACATTATGTCCAAGAAATATCATTAAGAAATATCACTTGTTTCCTGTCATATGAACATGTCTAGAAACAGGAAATAAGTTCTAGATGAAATGCCTATACTCAATCCAATTTTTTGTTTTCATTGCAGCAAAGCAGTTTAAGAAAACCATTGGTAACTGATAGAACACAGAAAAAAAATCCCATATAAAAGGTTTTGATGACAAGTGGTATGAAACACACTTTAGTTTTCTGAAGACATATTTGCTTTACTTTCCTTTATCTGACAAGTCATGCATTATTCATCAGTCTCATTTTACAGATAACCTTGCTATATTTGTGTTACCTTGGCACTACACTGCAAGGGGGACAAACTTTAAAATAAACAGTGTACCACGCAAGCAACAGTCTGGAAATAGTCTACAGAAGGTATTTGCTGCTGCTAGCTAGAGCCAGAAAAATCCCTCGCTTTCTGAACTTGGCATTTGGGTTTCTCTTCTCTCTTCTTAGCCCAGTCATACAGGGCATCCCTACAGAGAAACACAGGGGATCACTGAAATAGCTGTATGTGTTCACATTCTCATCCAGTACCTGTACTCCATGTACTTGTATCCTCTTTAAGAAAAACAAACTGCTTCTATTATCAAGCCTTATTAGCGATGAAAATTCTGAAAGTTTTCATTCAAAATGCTCAAAGCAGCAGAGATTTTTCATCCATTAAATTAGCTTTCCCGTGATGAACTGAGATGAGCAGATGCTTAAGCGTCTGCTGACAAGTGCCTCATTCACCCTCACAAATGAGAAAGCTTTAAGCCCTTGAGGAGCTGGATAGGGAATAATGTGTCTTTGCACGGCACACTGAAAGGATGCTGGTAGTCTGATTTTTTAAATCAGTGGCTGAGAAGTACTTGCAATTAGTTGCCCTTGACTCAGTTACAATTTTGACACCTAGAATGGTTATATTGCTTCAAATAATAATTTTAGTAAGTTCCAAGGTTTCTACACTTTAAAAATTATCCAATGCTATCAAAACTAAAAATTCTTAGAGATGACATAAATCCCAGTGGGGGAAGATCCGTAGTTACTAAGGCTTAGGCAGATTAAAATATTTGACATACTTAAATTTTCTTCTTGTTCAAAAACTATTAGAAGTTAGATTCACAAAGTCACAGAAAGTCTGATGGTAAATACTAAGATGTAGCCACCTGGTTATTCTGCACTAAGAATGAATGATTCTACAGTGTGCAGTAAAAAGTAAAAGTATGGTAGCATTTGCTTTTAACTCTCCATTACTCTAGAAATGGGAAACATTTCCAGAAAATTTTAAAAGATTTTAATTTTTGCAGTTTGGGGAAGCTGATTTTGGCTTTGTGACATAGCCATATTATAACTTTTTACCCTAATCAGGAATCATGAAAATGTTTCCAAATTCTACTAAGGGAAGACTAATATCATCCCTCATCCTAACTAATAAAGCTCCCCATAGGGATGCCTGGGTGGCTCAGTCAGTTGAGCGTCTGCCTTCAGCTCAGGTCATGATCCCAGGGTCCTGGGATCGAGCCCTGCATCAGGCTCCTTGCTCAGCGGGAAGCCTGCTTCTCCTCCTCCCACTCCCCCTGCTTGTGTTCCTGCTCTCGCTGTCTCTTTCTCTCTCTCTGTCAAATAAATAAATAAAATATTTAAAATAAATAAATAAATAAATAAATAAAGCAAGCAAGCTCCCCATAAACTAGGAGTATATAGATAATACCAACTGTATGAATTCCAACTTCAAAGTGAATGTTAGTATTCCTTTTCCATCATAGATTTTCTAAAATTTTCTAAAATAACTTTATTTGGGCTTCAACATCCAGAAGTGAAAATGTTAGTCTATGTAGCAATCAAATACTAAATTAAATATACCTAATCTTAGGCAAATAATTGTGTTACTTTTAATCAACTCCTTAAGTTAAAAAAAAAAAAAAGGGGGGGGGGAAAGACCTGAATTTTAAACTTCTAGTAAAAACAAAATCTACTGCAGTCATATAGCACTTCATGCACTGCGCACTCGGAAACAGAAATATTACCATTAGGTTGCAAAATTAAGAAAAAATTTCCCATTTTTAAAAATTACATGCACAGCACACAGCATCCCCATTTAGTGACATGCCAGGTTAGAAGTGCAGTGACATATTACACGAAGGACAAACAATATGCAGAGATTTTTTTCCACTGTGAACTAAAAAACTTACCCATTCTCACCATAAATCTTTTGAAAGAGTCTAAGAAATCAGAAAACCAAAAATTAAAAGTCACTTTTCAGTTGTGTTACTTTCTAAATGTTCAATATCTTTAAGATTCTAACTAGAGATGGACAAATCTCAAAAGGTTTTATCACATTCTTGATAATGTCTCAATTTCTAATTGATCTCATATCTCAAGGAATCAAATTAAGCGAGATAAAGAGTTTCCTAATTTACCTTGAACCAACAAATCCATAACAAAAAGCTTCCTGTTGCCAGGAATAAAAGTTAGATTTGGATCTACTGATTTTAATCAACCTCGTATTTGTCCATCCCAAAGTTTAACAAGCTGAACATCAAAATGGCAAGTTGCATAACACATAAATGCAGACACATTATTATCAAAATGGCCATAATTACATACAAGTAAAATTTAGCTGACAGCAAATAACATTCATGCATTTTAATAAAGTTTGCACTGAATTTTAAACTATAAATTTAAAAAGTCACATATTGATAGTCCAGGAAACCTAGGTCAAAAACAAAAATCATAATTAAGTTAAATGAAATTTGCAATGCCATATTTTAAGGGAAATGTTTACACATAAATCCTATACTCCAAAATATGGGAAACACAGAAAACCAAACTACAACCAGACTGGTTCAGAAAAGCCTGGACATGAGAATATAAAGTCTGTAAACGTAACTGGTAAACATTTTCAGGAAACGTCATGTTGCAGATAGTACCATAGTCTTCCTTGAGGCCAAAGGCAAGGTTTGTGTTTACACCTTTTTAAACAGGCCTCAAATAGTTTAGAGACGTGCAAATATGGAATTGCACTTTTTTCCAAGAAATCACAACAGGCTTCTCACAACAATATACATTTTTACAGGATGCTTCAAAATGGCTCGTGACATGCAGAGTTGGGCGATACAATGCCACTTTCTCACACAAGAAAAGTTATACAAGACCATCCATGACAAGCAAAATCCTTGCAGAAACACACTCTGACCTCTCGACCATCAGCCGTTTCTTGTGCCTAAGTCTGCTGGCCTCCCGGATGGCCTCCCACTTCCGGAGGTCCGCCTCACTGCAGGGACCAGGGGTGAAACTGACAGGAGGCACAGTCGTCCCCAGCTGCCAAGACTGGATCTTGCGAGTCAACATGTCATCTTTCTTCTGCCTGTAGGAAGGCACTAATACTCTACAGCTTTTTCTTTTTTCTTTGGGTGGGCGTGTCCTTTCAAGTACACAGAGAAATTTTGCTTGAATTTCTGGAGGAAGAGTCCAGGGTTCAGGGAAAGGGACTGGTTGGTATCTATCCGGGGCCCCTGAGAGAGGCACCTCTTTCTTCGGCGCTGGAATTCGGCGAACAATCATATCATCTTTTTCTAGATCTGGAAGTACAAGTTCACCTTCTCTACACTGCAGAATTATATCTCGCTCTACAGGATCATCTTGCTCAGAAAACCTTCTAAAGTCTTCAAAAGCCCGGAGAACATATGGATTTGCATGGAAAGCCCCAGTCTTTCTGACAAAGAAATCATCATTTTCTAAGTCAGGATCTAGGGTTGACATCTCAAGGTCATCTCTTTTACACCCTGGTGCAGAAGAGACATTCTTTCTGCGTGTTATGAGCCTTGGGCCGGCAGTGGGATCAATTTTGATATTTGTTTCAGAAGACAAGATGTCATCAGAGTATGTTTGGAGTGCCTGAAGTAATAAAAACTGACTGAAGCACAGAAAAGAAAAAGGAAGGGAGAATCTTATTAAGTTTAGGTAGAAAAGGTAATTAGGCAGCAGATCAACTAGCCCGTTACCATGGGTGAATTATTTTAGGGAACCATGGGAGAGATTCTTGCTTGGAAGAAAGCCTAGCCTTTAATGTCATCACCCGTGACCTTCTTGGATACCATTTAAAGAAGCAAAGGCAGAATGTACTTCTCAAGAAAGGTGGGCACCATCCAGGCCAACTGATGGGGCTAGAACGTAGACAGAGCACACCTCCCTCCCTGTCGTACACACACTTGCTTTCACCCTTTCCTTATTCTGTTAGCCACGGTGATGTAGTCCCCATCCCAGAGAAGCAGCAATGATCTTGCAGAGACTGGAGAGTTGGTCATCAAGCACTTTATGCAATCAGGTAGTCAGCAGAATTTAAAAAAATAAAATAAAATGCTGTGAAGCTTTCAAAAAGACCCTGATGAATCTTTTCTTTGCCTTTTCCCACCAGACTTGCATGCCCTGGTGTTTATCTAGAAGTTATTTCCTGGGCACCTGAGTGGCTCAGTCGTTAAGCGCCTGCCTTCAGCTCAGGTCTCCCAGGGTCCTGGGATCGAGCCCCGCATCAGGCTCCCTGCTCGGCGGGCAGCCTGCTTCTCCCTCTCCCACTCCCCCTGCTTGTGTTCCCTCTCTCGCTGTGTCTCTCTCTGTCAAATAAATAAATAAAATCTTTAAAAATAAATAAATAAAAGTTATTTCCTTTCTCCACATCTCCGCACAGAACACAACCCTAAATTAAGGTCAACTTTTGCAAAAGCTTTTTAGAAATAGTTTTCCCAAAGACCTGACTCTGCCCCCATGTAACTGTGTACTATCTTGTACATCATTGCACTGACAAATATTTAATTTTATAGACTTCCAAGCTTATCTGCTCCCACAGAAAGCAATACGTTATACAGTAGGCTTTTGCGCTAAATATTATGAACGAGGTTTCAAGATCCAGCGCATCATGGTCAGAGATTAACAGAGCAGCAGCCGCTGGCCCGGGTGTCCCCAGCCAGACTCAAAGCGGGCAGGCTCATGCACACAGGTACACCTGGGCTCATCCGCGGCACCGCGGCTTCTCCTGGCTGCTTGCGTGTCCCGGGAGTTCCTGGCCCCTTTGGGAGCCAATTCCAGCAGGAGTGAACGTCTTTGGCAGTTGCTGTCTAGCCTATGCTTTGCTTTTTGGATTCTACTAAAAATGGAGGAGCTTCTGTCAGAGCCCAAATCCTCATCCTCCGAATCTGAAGTCCTCCTACTGTAGAGCAATGCAGAGAAAGGAGGGAGGGAAGGAGAAAGTTGGAGAAAACTACAACCACTGAAAATCCTGTCATGCAGAAGGCTTCCTAAGATCCAGATCCTAAGGTTTAAATTTAAGCAGCATTATTTTTTGCAGTTATAGAGGTTCTATAGGTATTGAAGAGAAAATTTCTCTTTCTCTCTCATAAGAAGCACACACGGAATGCACCTAGCCAGAGTGCCGAATGAACACTAGGACAACAGAAACATGCACAGAGACAAACCTGAATCCCTGAAATTCTTTATACCATGGTTTGTAAGTTTCCCTTTTTATTCTTTTCCAGTTCACATCTTCTGGGATCCAACATTTGGGAAGAAACTGATCAAAAGCATTCCCTGGGTTTGGCATGATTGGACTTAGCTTTCGCACGTATAGATCATCCTTTACAGTGTTGGGCATACTTGTCTTTTCTTCTTCCTCTTCCAAGTAACAAGAGGAGTTTGAAGTTTCTTGTACTCTTGGCCAGTTCTCCACATTTGTGCCCCAAGTCCTCCTCTCGTTACTGTTCAAAACATCCAACCAGTTAAGATACTGAATGACAATTTGTGACACAGAACAAAAAGGCATGCTCTCTGGCTCACAGAGTTTATACCACTGGATGAGACAAATTAGTTGCCACTCTCATCATTATAGTTCCTAGAACAAAGTTAAGGCATTATAACAGCATCTCATTTTAATTAGAGAATAGCTTGATACACAAGGGCCAAAGGTAGTTATAAGATGTGTTAAAAAGAGACAAACTGCAAACAATCTGGGGTGTTAAGTATTAAAATCAACATCACAGACATTCTGATCTAGGAGAATTTTTCTGACCTCGTCAATTCATACAGCCCAGTGGCTAATGGGTCAGCAGGAGGAAACCTTTGTGAGCAAGAGCTACGAGAGGTGGTTTTCGAGATGAAACACTCGGGCCTCTTTTTCACTTGGAATCTACGGTTGGCTAAGTCATCCAAAACTATATCAGGCAACCTTCGTTCATCCTCGGAGTCCGAACCACTTTCAGAACCATACACCTCCTTCTGACAGCAAGCTGAATTTGACAAATCCCACTCTGCTCTGCTAATTTGATGTGAAATTCTAGGATTCTCTGTGTGTCCACTGAGATCACTCAAGACGGGAAAAAAAAATGGAAGAAAATAACAGCTCCACAATGAACAACAGAAGTCATCCAATAAGCTGAAAGATGTCAATAGGCGAAAGGCATGCATCTAAAAAAAGAACCGGCATATCCTAGGCTGACACTCTAAAATGGAAGAAATATCGTCAGGATATGCATGACTAAAGATATAGGTAAAAAAAAAAATATTTTCATTAGTGAAATTTATTATCTATGAAATACATTTTAAGAACCATTCCTTTTCCCATATTTAAAATCCCAGCAAATTCACAAAGCATACTGAATTTTAAAACTCCATCATCAGCTCGCATCCCAGTACCTTGGAAATGTTCCATCTGCTTCTGGATAGACCGGGCTGGCCCAACTTCTTCTGTTATCCTCATTTTTGTCAGGCTTTTTCTTCCGCAACGGCGCCGGCACATAGGATGGCTGTCTACTTTTATTGGGCAAAAAACGATTGAACGGTAAAGCAGATTTTGGTTCAATGGCCGAAATCCTTCGATAGGACATATCATCTTTATTATAATCCTGCATTTTGGATGTAAATTCAGAATCTGTGTCACTTTCACAACCTATAAAAAAAGCAAGAGAATTTGCTTTACTCTCCAGATCATTTGTCTAACTGAACCCACACAGCATGCCTGCTTTGTCTTTCCCTTGGAAACCCAGGGCTCTTCTGCTAACTCTGGGGAATATTTTTAGAAATTTGTCATGAAGTTGTGATAAGATCCATTAGGAGGAACTTGCTTTGCATACTGGAGGCGCATGCGCTACATTCTTTTACTGTTGTACATTCTAAGCAAATAAAGTCCCCATTAACCACTGAATTCCTTTTCTTCCCAATCTTTCTTGCCCCTGTGACTTTACATAAAATGCACTGATGGAACACATATGAGTAAAATGCAGCGATCGAGTCAAAGACACCAAAAAGAGTGGGCAATCAAAGAGTCACTCAAGGGAAAGTCTGTAATTTAAAATAAAGCACGCCATTGTCTCAAATTTCTGTGAGGCAAGAGATAAGGGAGAACATGGAAAGAGTAGCAGAAAGCACAGTATCACAAACGGGTTGGCCAGATCCTTGGGAGAGCCCTACAAGCAAGAGTCACACATCAGAGAGGAGGTTGGGACTTCAGAAATCATTTGGTCCAAAGGAATATCAACTCTCATTCCTAAATGAACACACACAACTCAAGGCTTTTTCTGAGGGTGGCCGTGGAAATACTGGGAACCTTGTGTTTCATCCCAAATCATTCAAATACAAATTCAAAAGAATGCACTTTGATACACCTCAAGGTCAGATAGATACAAATACTGATCTGTTTTCATAAAATAATAAGTCTGTTCTTTTTAAAGACACAGGAAGAAAAGAGACTACAAAATACTACTACAGATCCAAGCTAAGTTGTCTCCCTTCTCTGACCTTCTTTTCTTCCTGCCTCTGTGTATCTGTAAAGAAAGCTTGCAAGTGTTGCTTGCTTCCCACCTGCGCTCTCTGGGAGCATGGCCGTGCTCTGTACCTGAGGACCTGAGCGGCAGCCTTCGGCACCCAGAACACCTGTAGGGTTAACCTGCATTGGAGGCGGTCTGGTCTCCTCCCTCCTGCTCGCCAGAAATCCACAGTCAATAACACTGAGAACAGCCTACAGGAAGCGTCTGAACACACCCCTGTGAGACCAGCAGACTGGAACAGGATAAGGGAGAAAAGGCAGAAAGGGAGGAAGCGGCCGCTATGACCAGGAGGGTTAATAGTCAATAATCTGGTGCTTCATTTTTACCACCTCTTAAATATGACATTTTTTTTGCAAATAAGAAAGGTCTTAAAGATTCTTGCCAAAATGTGTACCTGTGAAATTTTAAACACACAGGGAGATTGTTCTACGTTGGAATTTTTTAAACTTAAATTATTTTTATTTTTGAGTCCAGTGGAGTTCTCTACAGAGTAGGCAGATACTCTTGATAGGGTCAGGGGTTTTATATAAAACCATGGAACTTGACTTTGCAATGCTGTTAACCTAAAAATATTATCCTAATGGTGGTGATCAGTTTGGAATTACAACCCAGTAGGTAGCAGAATTTCATCACACTGATTACAAAAGTTTGATCATCTGGACAGCCCATGGGCTTTTCTTCTCTTCCTCAGTCGTAAGGACTAAGTCTTCACTTCCGCCCTCTTCAAACTAGCTCTGCAGCTCCTTCCCCACTATCGGGAAGCAGATATGTGACAGTGGCCTTCTGCTTTCTGTCACATGTACCAGGCATCCACTCCAGCAAGTATCTGAGGAGAGGACTTTCATTTCACACCACGGGCCACCGTACGGGAAGCGCCGGAAGTCTGCCTATTTCCACAAGCCTTCAGTCTTTGTCCCTGTTATTCTCTGATGGTGGGATATAAATTTAAACATTGCATGTTTTAGGTTATCCAGTCAGGACAAAGCAATATAGTGCATTGGGAATTTCAGCCTCTGCTTTTACAGCTTTAATCACTCAGATGAATTATAAACTCAGATTTATTTCCTTGAATCTGTACTGGTCATCTGGGCTATGAAAATGTCACACTCGAGAGCAGACAACCAACAAATGCAGCAGTAAATATAAAAGGTTAACTCTTAGATAGCTATTCACTTTTCTTTTTTATTTCAACTGTCACTACTACTCAAAAACCTAAGAATTTGGGGGTTGGTTATACTTAATTTGTTGATTAACTTTCTCAAAACCAAATCCATTGTACATTGCTTTTATGTAAATTTACATCAGGACAACAATCAAGACTGTTGATCACCGTATGCTGAGTATTTAGGACAAGTGTAATGTACTCTGAGGTACCTCGGAAAAACAAGATGTAAAATTAATGTATAGAGAAAGGGGTAAATATGTCGTAAAGCAAGCACAGTACAACGTCATGGTAGAACTAGGTGGTGGGAACATGGGTCTTCACTGTAAATTTCTTTCAATTTTGCTGAGGTTTTAAACGTTTTATAATAAGAACCTTAAGAAAAACTAGTAAAAATTTAAAAGTAATTATCCATAACACCAGCAAAGTAAAATCCCTAACAATCTAGCACAAATTCATGACCAGAACTCTTAATGTTTTCATGTTGATGGTAGAAGCACAGAAATTTACTGGTGGTTTCAGTCTATCCAAATTTGAATTGTTAGAAGTATATAGTCAGAAATTTCTGCCATCACCCAATAGCCATTGGAAGAAGACATGCATTTAAATAACCGATTTGACCATAATATTAGGATTTTGAAAGAAGGGTCCTCTCATAACAGGGTAACTTTCATTTACCTGTTCTTTCCTCACTCTGTCCTGGATTTGCTCTGGACTAATAGAAGCAAAAGAGGTTTTCTAACACCATGCTGGTATGGCTATTTGAATCATCAAAGTTTAGCCTAATATTCTATCATGATAGGTGTCAATCATTTTTGGGGAGAGAATTATAGAAATATTTTTCTTGCTTTTCCTTAAGAGAAATTTTTTATCTTTTGGGGAAAAGATTATTCAGGAACTAGAACAGACTTTTATAGAATCTTTCTTTTTTTATGTGTAGATATATCAGTGAATAGGCCTCAGAGCACAGATTATTAAACTTGAATCTGGAGAGAAGAGAATTAGGATAGATTATCACTGATTGAACAGGTCACAGTTAATGGTCTCCCCGCTCTCCTCTAAACATGGAAGGATAAAAAAAAAAAAGTGAAACTATTACCATTCTAGTGGTGATACAGTGAGGAAGGAATGAGAAAGAAAAAGGAAAAGAAAAAGAAAAAGAGAAAGTAAAGGAAAAAGAAACCCCCAATATTCTAGTCTCTATGAAAAATCCACATCTTTGTAAAATTTTTGCCCCAATAGTTTTTGCTCCATTTTTCTCCTCTCTACCATTCCCAACTTTCTCTTAACATACAAATAAATAAAAAATAAACTGACAGTCAAAAATGCAACTCACCCTCACGTCCGCCTCTCAACGTATTATCGCAGCAGCAGCTTGTGAATGACCTAGACCCCAAAGAGTCCAAGCTTTCGAAGGAATCTTCTCGCTTGTGGTTGCCCGAAGAAGTAGGAAATTCTCCACGTTCAGCACACCAGAGATCACCGTAACCACTGTCCCTGCCACTCCTTTTCAGACAGCTGGAGTCTTCAAGAGCCTAAAGGAAAAGTTTTTAAGAAGTTACCATAAACTTCCAAAAATATAATCAGTCATTACTTGTTTAACACAGAGCTCAAGTTGTGCTATATGTGATAGGCGAGGCAATGAGATTTCTCTGTGAAACGTAAAAAGAGAATCTGGCAAAAATCAGAGTATAAATCTGTAAATGTTTTCCCACGATACTTGGCACCTATGTAACAATAAGGAGGTATTTTTTAAAAAATAAGGTATTCAATATTATTTAATAAAAGAGTATATAGTTTATTTAAAAATAATGGGGGAACATTTTAATAGAAGAAAAGCCAATAATACATTCAAGTGCTAAAATCAATGATTACTTACAGTTATCTGGCAATAAATATGAAGGAGTCAAAGCAAAAAGCCAACCTTAATTTCGATATCCAAAAGGACGTAAGTTAATAAGATTATAGTCAGCCTACCTCCAGGAAATATTTGGAGGGTTTATAATAAAGTCACTGTAAGTGTTATGGATTCTTAACAAAAAACTTTTAAAAACAGAAAGAAGGGCAAGGGCAGCAGGCATACACCACAGAATTCACTCATTTTCATTGATTATGAAAAGCCTAGATCTGCCAAGAAAAGCAGACTTGCTCGTGGGCATTCAAAATTTAATTTCCCTGTATTTGTTTGGCTCATGTAAGAGATACATAAACAGATGACAAACGTGATTAGCCATAGGTTTGTAAATTATATAGAACTTAATTTAAAAGCATAATTTTGGGGGTGCCTGGCTGGCTCAGTCAGCAGAGTATGTGACTCTTGATCTTAGGGTTGTGAGTTCAAGCCCCATGTTGGGTGCAGAGATTATTTAAAAGTAAAATCTTAAAAAATATAGATAGATAGATATACATATATATATGTATATATATAAGCATTATTTTGAATAACATTTCTCTATGAAAATGTTAATAGCAAAATAAAACTGGACTTTTTACAGTGAGAGTATCAATAAAATTATAAAGTCCTTAGCATAGTCCCAATATATAGTAATCAAAGAATACCTAGTGACTTTTTCCTACAGTGAAGGTGATTTTGTCATTAGTGTACAAATCAGATATTCTAGCTGCAGATGAGCAAACTACAGAGACAGTTTGAAGAATGTAGGAATTCCTAACACCCAGATGTAATATGTGAATCTCGATTAAATCAGAATTCAGATGAAATAAGCCATGAAAGAAAGTTGGGAGACAGCTGGGAAATTTTGAATACGGACTTGTTATTTGGGGGTAGGGAACATTTATTAATTTCCTTCAGTATAATAGACATTGTAGCTATATGGAAGAATATTTTTACTCCTAAGAGATGCATGCTGAGTTTTTAGAGGTGAGAGATCTGTAATTTACCTTGAAATGGTTAAGTAAAAACAGATGAATGGATAGACATGTAAAGCCAGTATGGGAAGATTTTAATAATTGAGTCAGGTGGCACATATCTGGGTATTTGTTGTATGATTCTTTCAATTTTCAATTATGAACATTTTCAACATATGGATAAAGTTGAAAAAAGAATGTGCAAAATGCAAATTAACAACTGTCCTGGGCATGCTTTTGGCTGAGACTGGATCTGTCGATTCTTGGTTCAACCCTCTGACCAATATATGAAGCACCCATAAGATCTAGTGGATTTATGTGAGATTTCATATACATCAGATGCCAGACACCCCGGTGTTAGAGTTAACATCCTGCTGTGAAAACGTAAGCACCTACACCTTGTACCTCGTTTCCAAGGAGATGGGGAAGCTGGGCCTAGTGCTGATACTGCCAAAATACTTCTCAAAATAGAAAAAAATTTTAAAAATTTTAAGTAAACCTTTAGATCCATCAGTTTTCTTAGATATGTACTTGTTGAAGCTCAGAGTCCTTGACACAGAGTGAGATGATTTTTGACCTTATAAAATGTTCAAGTTATTGATGTTGGGCCACTTCAGTGATAAAAGAACCCGAGTCTGGCCCTGGTACCTGGTTTTTATGAGGATCCCTCTGACTGGTCACCTAAAATGAGTCACCTCCAGTTCATATGATGACTCAGGTACAACAGCTTACCAAATGTGTTTTTTAATCGACACTATGGATTGGCCATTAAGCATTATCTATATCAGTGTGAAACACTTGAACACAGTGACTGTTAATAGAACAGATGCAAAACAGTGATCATATATATTTACACCCTTCTTACAGCCATCCCCGTACCATAATAATGGAATGGAAACAGCTGTAGTTTTATCTATCAAAATGTTTTACCTACTCTGCTTTTGACACTGAGGACAGGAAACAGCTTTGAATAAAGCATTCCCCAGCACAAACGCTGTACTAGGATTATTCAACTTGAGTCAGACTGCCATAAAAAGAACCAAAGGCTGTTAAGAGAGCACTAATACAGGAGCCAAAGTCCCGTATTATTTTTAACTAGAAGTCTTCTTAGCTGACATAACTGTAAGGCGAGGTTCTGCTCATGTCCCAAGCCACCTGCCCATTCATCCGTCACAGCCTTATCCTCTCCCACTGCAGTGACCAATCTGTTCATTGGTCTCCATCAGACAGTGGTGCTCTAGGAGGATGGGCCTTTTGTGAGTGTTCTCCCAACATCTAGAACAACGCTTGTATGGGATAACTCTATAACCTGAATTAACTCTTTCAAGAAATTTGAGTGAAGTACCATCAACTCTCTACAATTCAAAAACAATAAAAATCAAGAAGGAATACCTTAACCTTCTAAGCTCTATAATCTCATCTTTCTATGATGGATGTGGCTGGGCTCAGGCAAAAGTATTTGAAGATCAGAGCAGATGTGAGGCAAGGTGCTCATTTTCATCCTAACCTAAAATTTCTATCTTCCAATCATGGTAACTAACATTTATTACATCCTTACAATGTGCCAGAGACTAATGTCAAATATCTTCTCAGTACGGTGTCTTTTAATCATCATAAAAATCCATGGAGCAACTACTATTAATTAGATGATAGCATATTATTTTAGCTACCTATTTTCTTCTGAGCACTGCAAATTCCCCTGGATAAATATTCCCCTAAAAAAGTTAATTTTCCCATTTGGATCTTATAAATGAAAATCTGATACAACTATGGTCAGCCCTGGCACTGGACTCTCCTCAAACAATCCTTAAGCATTCAAAAGCTGCAACATAGACTCCAAGATATAAAGGACTAGAAATGTGTCTGAAACAAAAGATTCTAATTTAAACCCCTCAGCACGTTTCATGTAACAGCATTTACTGCACTCTAGGAAGTAGAAGCAATATGGCAGAATCATGGGGAAATTGGAGTATGGGCATTAGAGAGATAACGACCCATGACAGGATATTAAGACAGAGAAACTGAGTAACTTCCACACATAGTAATAATCCAAAGCACTCTCTACTACAGGTTGAGTTTCTACTATAGAAAGAGTTAAGTTATATCAAGTGCCTTAGAAAGGAAGTAAATGAGTAGGTCATTGAATTACTTAAAATTAAGAAATAAATACCTAGACTCACTCACTCCTTGGTGGGGGCATATAAAGCCAGCAAATAAATAACAACCCTTTCTACCCAGCACAATCTAGAGTGAAGCAAAGATAATAGGAACTGCCATATTTGTTAGAAGAGGGGAAGAAGGAAGAGGAGAAGTGGAAGGAAAGGAATACAGGGAGGTGGGGAAAAGGAGGAGAAAGTGGTAGTGTTAGGAACAGTAGTCATCTCATCCAGATGTGGTTTCCTTACCTTAGTCAGAGCTTGTCCTAAAAGATTCTCAAAGGCTTTCAAATTAAGATAGGGTCCATTATAGTACGGGTTACTTTGTGCTTTTCTTCCCAACCAGTACAGTGTTATCAAAACCTTGAAAAATTCCACAAAAACAACATCAGTCTATTTAGTAACTAACTGCAAGTCCGAATGCAGGTGAGCACTCTAGACAGAAGATAACATATCTATCTAAGTTGAAAAGTAGAGTTTCTTTTACATTATGTGAAGGAGAAGGGTCATTAAAAATGTTAATTATTCTTAGATTTCTGTCTCTGAGCACATTCTCAGACCAAAAGCTCAGATCCCAACAGGGATTTGTATACTCTGCTGGTACATGTAAAGGAAAACATTTATGAAGAAAGCAAATTAAACTTTTAAAGCAATCAATTTTTCCAACAAACTTACAGACTGAACCCTTAAAATCAGTAATTCTCAGCTTCCTTAATAGGGTTCTCTTGTATTTTTCTTTCAAATAAAGCTGTCCCACTTTTAGAAATTCTTCTAACGTGCAGAATGTTAGGCATGTTAAGTCTGCATTGAGCAATTACCCAGCGTTCTTAAACATTCAGTGTTTTTCTTTAAAGTCTGATCTGGTGGTTTGATGTACTCTTCTAAAGGACTTGAAGCACATTCACTTGTCTTTCCCACCTTACATATAAGAAGCCACCCCCACCCCCCCCCAGATTTCACCTCCCCTCTTATACCCTGGCATCAGAGAATATATAGTTTAACCTTATTTAAACATACATTGAGCCCCTGAATGGTTGGCTACTGACAATAATTCCATTAGAAAAAGGATTCACAGTATATCAGATATTTTTAGATCCCACTGCCTTATTACAGAACATGTAAGTAAAAACCCATTAATAATGTTCCCTTAAATATAGCTTACATTTTTCACTCTCCTATCAGTCTCTTCTTGCCTGTAAAGAAAAAAGAAAATGCCTATTAAGTAATACCTATGAGCCTTAAATTATTAAGTAGAAAAATCTCATTTCTATTCTAACGTTCTATGAATATTAATACCACCTGGACATTCAAAAACCTCAGACTGCATATTATCCATCAGAATTTTTCCATATTCAATGATTTCATGAAATAGAATGGTCCATTTTCTATAAAAAGCAAGTCTCTTTTTCTCATTTTTTTTATTACAGTCTGATTTTTTTTAATTCACTATTTGCATTTTTTGTATTTTCATTTTAAACAGTGTTTAAACCCACTCAAAAGTGGGGCAGGTCAGTGTGCTTCATGGCACAAAAATCAAGAAAAAACAAAAACCTTAAAGAGCAGGGGGAAGTTTTGCATGGAGTTTTCTTTTCCATCATCCATGGGTTTTTCATCCAAGTTCCTCCGAGCAAAACGCTCAGAGATCAAGGTCCTGCAGATATTGAGAACTACAGTTTTAAAAATGGCCACGAATCTCTGCCTGAAGAGATTTCACTCTGTCATAAGAATCATGAGTTTTCCCCCCTTACCTGTGAAAGGGCATGATATTTGTGGGAGAAGTTAAAAGGAGGCAGATGTCACCACAGTGTTGAAGAAGCAACATCAGTTATTTAACAAGGGGTCACCCTAAACTAATGTGCTTCCTGTCATCAGACACAGTGAAGCAAGATCGTTGCTAATTCAGAGACTGGAGAAACCAGAACCAGGTGACCTCTAAGGTGGCTTTCTAGCTTAAAAGTCTGTAAGTGAAATATTTTCCAGATAAAATGTATATATATATATGTCATGTGTACATAGGAGAGACATAAAATACATATCTAACATATAAGACCTGTATACAGAAAGGAAAAAGGGGAGAGAATGAGCACACAAACATTTAACTTAACTTTCAAAGAATCAGTGGGATGGCTACGGCCATTTCTTTCTATAAAACAAGCATGAAGGGAAATGGACCTTAGAACAACATGTACCTCCTACCTACCCCAAAAGAGGACAAAAATAAAATCCACAAGTTCTCACACTACTGT